>NC_054411.1:1035000-1252500 GCF_017976425.1 Toxotes jaculatrix
CGGTCAACTACACACATGAAATATTCACCAGTGACCAGCCTCACATCTGCAGTGATGAACTGGATTTAGAGAGGCTAAATTAAGTGAATGAAAATGAGGACATAAGGGGCAATTAATGAAGAGAAACTGGGACAGAAGACACCAGGAAGTAAATGTATGTGACACTGGAAAGGCAGTGAATACGGCGCTGTGTGTGTGAAGGCTGCGCTCCGGTTTTTCACATGAGCAAGGATACATTTCCTCAAAGCAGTCGATTTGTGGAGGCTGCAAAATATCCAGAGCTGACAAAACCTGTTTGGACAGAAAAAACATTTAGTCGTTGGCCTTTAAATTTATTATTTTATAAAACATCTTTGATCCTTTGTCCCATCTACAACAAACACCAGGTCCCCCCCGTCCAGTCATTACGTTGTCATGTTTGAAGAAGCAGAGCATCCTCAGCTCTCTGAAGACCCTCTTACAGGAGACCAGGTTCTGGAAGACATTAGGCATCTTCTTCAAAGCCACCTTTCGACCGTCGCGGGGATCAGTCACTGACCTGTAAATGATCACAGGTAGTTCAGACACACATCCCCATTACGAGAAGTATTTTCCTGTCGGGCAGAGCTCAGGCTGGTTTGGTGACATAGTTTAGCAGTCTGGGTCATTCAGTGATGAAGACATGCTACGAGCTCTGCTGCCCTGTGACACACACGTCCATCAGTAAGTTAACCTGAATTTACTCTGCACTGCTTTAGATTTGATCATCATTTCATTTGCTCGTCTCACGTGTGACGATCTGATGTTTCACTCTGTCTCATGAGATCATACACACTGAATAATTTTGGGTCATGAACCACTGAACAGACATAACATCATTTTGAGGCATCGCTCCGGACTCTGGAAACCTGTGATGGACATTTTCACCATCTGACATTTTAATCGATTGAGAAAACAATGGGCAGGTTAGTCAATAACGAAATCAACCATTCACTCTCCTAACATGTAAACATTAAAGCTTTGTTGTAACTTTTTCTGTGTTTTAGCCCATTACTCACAAAACACATCCGTTTCATTGATAGTAATCATGTTGAGGAGGCAGACGGGAGAATGAAACAACCAATGAAAGAAAACATGATCACAGGCACAAAGATTATCACCGTCTGACAAACCCTGAACCCTGATGATGATGATGATGATGATGATGATGCCATCTTGTCTGATGAAACCTTCCTCTCATGAAAACAATGCTGGAGTCTAACACTGTGCGGGTTGATTTAAATGAGCTGCAGTTTTTCTTACTGGTCAGTGTAAAAGGCTTCTCGACAAAACATACAAGCAGACTCGATGTTCACAGTGACGGATGATTTGTCTCTGAATAGTTTCAGGACCCTACAGAAACAATAGGAGGCCATGGCTGCTTAGGAGGTGGGTGAGCTTCTGGGCAGCTGTCAGCAGGAGCGCAGGGTGTGCATCATTAATAGTTAAACCATGCAGAACACTGACACAGCCATTAGTGATGTTCTCTTACCACACAACGCCAAATGCGCCATAACCGATGGGACGGTCCGGCTCCATCTCTGGGGGGCTGGGCACCTCGCTGGCCGGGTTGCTGTAGGGCTGAGGCACCGCCGCTCCGCCGCCCGTGCTTCCTCCGAGAGCTGTGGGGTGACGAGGGGTCCCGGCCGGGGCAGTGGGTCCAGTCAGGCACGGTGTGGCGCTGAGGCCTGTGGAGGGGGCTCCGCAGGAAGAGTTGACACAGAAATACTTGTGGCCCAGCTCTGAGCCCGGAAACAAGTCTCCACAGACGGTCTGCCGGCCTGCGCCGTGAAATGCCATCCTCCTGCCACCGAAACACTCTAGTTTGTCTGAGCGGCACCAAGCTGCTGCTGCCCGGCTAGGCACGGAGGAACCTCGGCTCCTCACTCAGCATGACCCGTTACGTTCCTGCGTGTGCATACAGGGCCGACTGAGCACGATGCGTTAACCCTGTAGATGTAAACAACCCAGCTCAGTGTCAAGGCGGAGAAAAGCAGGGGGCCGTGTGTTACCACTGCAGCCGGACCGAGGCTCGATTATTCCGCTAAGACATACAAACAAACACGCTAAAAGTCCGGAGCATGCTGGCTGAAGCCCGGCTGAATGCGCGTCCAGGCCGTGGCGTTACAGCCACCGGACGGATAACCGATTCATTCACTTTAACCAGCGAGCCGAGTTACCTTTGTGTGTAGCACTCACCTGGTTAGTGGCTCTGCTCGGTTAACTCGGCTAACAGCGTCCAGTCAGCTAACCACCGTCAGCGACGACTCCAAAACATGAAAAAACAGGCGTTAAACCCGATGATCAGCTCAGCCGCTGAAGCTGCAGAGCACCGCTCACAAACACAGGCGAATGCATCGACGTTACCGTCTCTCCGTTTAAAACTATGAATTAAAAACCATCGCTGTAGCTAGCTCTCTTGCTAACCAGCTGTTCCACCTAACAGGTTAACGCGCTGGTGCCTGTGACCCACATAACCACCATCGGTCGTTTACGGTGACCTACATATTTTACAAAGAAAGCCTTCCTCTGATAAATTAGCGTAATCGACGTACAAACCGAGCGCAGTTAAACCAGAGATGGCTCGGCACGAAAACAGACTTTAAAAGGCCGAGTTTAGACGCCTGTCGCCGGAGCTCCCGTCCCGGCTCCTGGAGCTAGCCGGATCGTTAGCTGCCAGCTAGCTGGCCATCGCGTCGTAAACCCCGGCGCAGGAGCGTCCCATAAAGGCCATAAGTTGTATTTTCTGGTTGGAGTTTCATCCAACAGGCCCTTTCAATTCAATGTTAATATAAACCGGCTGGATTCTCGTCGCTTTTACAGCGGCAGCTACAGCTAGAGGGCTAGCCTGTGGAGTAGGAGGAGCTGGTGAGGCCGGGTGGGGGAGGGTCGGGGCTCTTCGCTCCGCTGTAAACAAAGCTAACGGTCGGTAGCTGTGGAGCTGGGGGCCACCTCCAGAGGAGACACGGACCGGAGGTGGGAGAAGCGCTCAGGTCTTCAGCTTAAATAAGAGCAGTGATACCACCGTGGAAAAAGTCCCTGTAACAGGAATACAATCCCACACTCAAAGGGTTAATGTCTGCTGAGGGGCCCCTATTCACCCCCACTGTACATGATCAGCAAGGCAGGATTACCCCTGACTTTTGCTTTAAAACCCCCCAAAGGATTAATCAACTGAATCAACAAATTTTCTGTCAATCAAATATTCAACTAACCAACCGATCATTTCACCTCTAGAGTGCTGGTTGGGGAAATAATGAAACTGATATGCACAGTTGGGATCAGTGGGGGCCCAGCAAAAAAACTGAATAGCTTAAATAGCCCAATATCACAAAACACACATTTACCTCAAGGTGCTTTACACTCTGTACAGCACAGGACACCCTCTGTCCTCAGACCCTCCTCTCAGATAAAGACCCCCCCTCACCAAAAAAAAAGAAAAGGGAAAAAGAGGACAAAACCTCAGGAGGAGCAGCTGAGGAGGGATCCCTGTTCCAGGACGGACAGACCACTCAAGTTTTCTACGTAAAATTTTAATCTGAAAAGTAACTAGTAACTAAAGCTGCTTAATAATAAGTAGTAGTTTAAAATAGTAATACTTTAGTAAAGTGTATCAAAATTATGCTTAAGTACATGAACTTAGGTACTTTCCACCACAGATATGGATAAAGTGCACTCAGACACCCATGAAGATCATTTCATCTTAAATCCACACATGCATTTTACTGCCTTTTAATACAGTAGTAACGAGGCGCTATGCACTATGCATCAAGTACAATCAATATGCACAGCCACATAAAATGTGTCACCAAGGTAGCTACAAAGTACATGGCAATTTACCTTTTCAAGAATTACAAATCAGCATCCAGAGTAAGAACAAAGATTATATGAAGCAGAGAAGTTATGCACATTCAATGTTCATGGAGAATATACACAAACAAATATTAGTTTGCCTTTATCAGCTCTGGTAAAGTGTATGTACACGATGGCCCATCTGAAACACTTGTTCCCGTGTCCTGTTTGGAGGCGTCCCTGCTCTGAAGGATCTGACAAAGGCAAACCAGAAACTGTTCTGTAATAAATTAGGGGAGAAACTGAGATAAGTCATTTAACTGAGGTCTTCAGGTCAATGTCCTCATCGTAAACCAACACTGATATCATGGAATATAAAAGATGTAAAAACAGCGACAGCTTTACAAAACCATGACAGGCTGTGCGGGTCAGTTAAAAAATAAAACAACGAAGTGATGGCGAATAGAAACAGCTAACTGCTAAAGCCATATGAATAAAAATACACATTTATTTTCCTCCTTTAACAATGAAAAGAGGTTTTCCTATCGTCTGATCCACGCTCTGTTCCCTGGCTTTGACTCGTCTGGTACAGTATGTAACATGTACAGTAAGTGTGTCCCTCTCAGTGTTGGAGGCAGGTCAGCTGTTTCACACTGCTGATGAACCTGGGCTCGCTGTCCTTCTGAAACCGCGTGCCAACACTGAGGAGGAGAGATGATGTCCATGGCAGGTTGTCCCGGTCTGTGTCCACCTGTGGCGGTCTGTTAAGGAATAATCTGGAACGACAAAACAAAAGCAGGTCATGCAAATGTCAAACTAAAACATCACGCAAACGGCTCACATCTGTTAAAACTGAAGCCGAGGGATTATTTCAGTGTAATTTACGGTGTGACCGAACATTCATTAGCACACTGGTGCTCAATCCAGGGATCAAGGGTCCCAGGATTAATCTAAGGGGGTCACAGGATGATGAAACACAGAAAAAGGCATTTGAGTATTTGCTTTAAACAGTCTGAACTTCCTGTTCCTGTGATCCATCTTTAAACAGATGAATGTTTCTCACACCTGGTTTAGCTGCTGTCCAGTCCTCTCCTTCATGTGTCCTCCTTTACCAGATTCCCCCGCCTCCATTCCCCCCTGTCCCACCCCCAGCTCCCCCCCTCGTCCCCCCAGCGTGCTAGCTGTGAGGTTGGGGGGCGATACTGGAGCAGTCAGTTACCAGCAGTCCCACTGTGCTAGCACTGGACACAGTGACAGCCACACTGGTGGTGCCCACTGGGCCTGTGCTCGTCGGGTCGGGGCTGGGGTCGCCCTGGTTGGTGTGGGTGCCCATGTGACCCTGGAGCTGTGTGGCTGTCTTACACTGCACCCCACACAGCTGACAGAGCAGCACCCCGCCGGCCCCCGTCCCACCGAAACCCCCCCGTGCCCCGCCGCTCTCCTTCCACTCCTGGCCATGGTGCTTCTGAGCGTGGACCCGCAGGTAGGTGAGGGTGGTGAAGCCTGGACAACACACATAAAACACAGAACACAGATGATTTAGCCTGTTTTAGTATAAACAGGCAGTTCTTTGATAAGGCAGAGGAGGTTTGTTCCTGACCTGCAGCTCTTCATCTAACAGCTCACTGTGACTGTCTCTGCCTGCAATATTAACACTGATCCACTCACCTCTTCCTCATGTAGGACCTGTTTTAATCCATTTATAGCAGTTGCCTCTAACTAACAATAAAAACATCCTGTTCTTTCACCTGTGAAATACTTTCAATTTGAAGCAGTGGCTGCAGGAACCTTAAAATACAGTTTCCAGCTCTGAGAGACTGAGGTAGCAGCTACAGCAGCACTGGACACAAACACTGCAGTGAGCAGATTCAACCAGGCCACAACACTCAGGGTTTGACCTGTTATCCTGGGACTTACTGCGGTTGCAGAGGTGACAGGCGTGGTGCTGCGACTGGTTGTGGACCCTCATGTGGTCGGTGATATAAGCAGCAGACAGCAGCTTCCCACAGATGTGGCACGGCACCTTCTCCTCGTGACGGATCAGATGAGCTCGGAGACGATCCCGCGTGGCAAACGCCGACGTGCACGTCTGCGGGAAACAAGAAGGAACGTATGACTACATGCACAGTGGCTTCCGGCTCGAACACATACTGGTGGAACTCCAGTAAACAGACAGATGAAGACGTTACCGTGCACTTGAACGGTCTCTCTGTAGAGTGCACCTGTCGAACATGACTATTCAGGTGGTCCGGTCTGAAAACATAGGAATTAAGAACAAACACAGATTGAGTCACAACAAAGTACAAAATGTTTTATCTCCAACTAAACTGTGCTCATAAACCAATTTACAATGACAGAAGATGTAAAGATGAATGTTTTATCAATGAACTGTTGAATGAGGCAGCAGAGGAGGCCTGTTGTTACGTATAATAAAATACAGTTTAAACCTGGAGAAGGCCTTGGCACAGTGCGGACAGATGTAAGGTTTCTCCACACCGCCCTGGTGTGAGCGCACATGGTAACTCATCCGGTCTTTCCTCTTGAAGCGCTGCTGGCAGATGGGACAGGAGTAGGGCTTCTCGTCCGAGTGGGACAGCCGGTGACGGTTGAGGTGATAGACGTCTCTGAAGGCCTTCCCACAGGCCTCACAGGCGTGGTTCTTTCTCACCTGGTTAGTGTTGGGATTGGGATTTGGGTTCGGGTTCTGTAGAGCAAAAGCAGAGAGCTTATGAAGCTTTGTCCAGCTGAGAGAGGACACAGGAGCCGGCAGCTTTATAAGACATCTGACAGTTAACAGGCTGGAAGAACGTCTGAGAACGTCAACAGATAAACTTCATGTCAGAAATCAACACAACTTTTTTCTGAACCTAAGATTTTAGTAACTTCTTTGGACTGAGATTTCTCTGGACGTGATCGGCTGTTTCACACAAAGCTGAGCTGGGCAGGTGTCTGAAATCTACTGAGACATGACACATAAAGACGTTCCTATGGATGTATGTGCCAGGAAAGTCAGGAGAACAGGTCTAACATCAAAGCCAAAGGGAAGAGGATGAAGGACGACGGACACTATAAGACTCTATAATACTTTCTGAAAGGAAACTGAACTCAGAGCTTTTGAAGACCTTCAGCACCTGCAGAGACCCTGGCATGCAGATGTCACTGGTAGCAACAAAAACAGGAATGATGGCCAAAACAAGGAGAGAAAAATAAATAAATAAATAAAAAGCCTGAATTGTCCTTTAGTCCGGGGCCAGTCCCTGCATGCATATTAAACTCAGACTGGCTCTTTTCCCAGCAAACCCACCTGCTCCATGGACCCCACAACAACAACAGCTGCTTGGATGGGTTGCGGCGGTGCAGCCATGGTTACGGTTGCCGGGGCGATCGACACAGAGACCGGCTGGCTCTCCTGGTTGGCGTGCTGACCGGGCTGGGGGAGGGTCTCCTGGGCAGCGGTGGGGGGAGGGGGAGGAGGAGGCTGTGGGGGCAGGGTGAGGTGGAGGAGGGAGAGAGGGACGGTCTGCTTCTCCACCCGTCCTCCCTTCCCTCCGTCCTCCTTCTCCCGGGCGGCTCGGTCCTTCATCTTGATGCCCGTGTGCACCGACTGGTGCCGCCGCAGGTTGTAGCTGTTCTTGAACTCCTTGTTGCAGGTGGCGCAGATGTGGGCGGGCCGGCTCGGTTTGGTGAGCGGTTTGACTGCCGGACACAGCAGAGGGTCAAAACATCAAATTCAGATTTGACTTTTAAATTTCAGTCAGGTGTAAATGAACGATCAGTGAACAGATTCATGTTCCTGCCTGTGGACGACAAAACGTGACAAGAGGATTAAAAATAAAACAAAACGTCTTCAGTCATTTTCCCATTTACAGATTTTTAAATTCAAACAGCTACATTTCACATTTTTCATAAAAATCCAACATCAGCAGGACAACTCGATGTTTTAGCCACACTGTGGGTTTATGGATCATGATTGATTCTGTGGGAATCATTATTAACACTTATTATTATGGAAAAACATGCACTTTGTTTTGTGTCATTTTACAAAGGAACTGAATATTGATTAATAGGATCCATTCCCATCATTATGTTCAACAGTGGCACGTAACGACACATGAACTGTAAATACTAATATTTCATAGGTTTCCCACCATAAAAATAAAAACACATATGAATAATGCAAAGTGGCACAAACAGAATAACTAAACTCTAATACAGTGGCTGCAATCAATTAACTATAAAAGTGTTGATATATATATTTTTAAATCATTCTTTATTCTAGAGATGTGACGAATGATTAATGTCTCAAAATTTATATTTGACTCATGTTTTTATCAATTGTAAAAAAAAATTCTTTTGTTAATTTCATATCTTATTTATTTACTATATAAAATGAACAACATAAAAACTTGCTCAAAGACAAAGTAGACTGCAATGATTTCACCAGAGCTTTAAAGTCATTCAATGTGACAAGGGTTTGAAAGCAGTTTGAAAGCAGTTTGAGCTCCCCCTCACCAGGTAGCGGCTCCTCGCTCAGGGCGGCGGTGTCGACGGTGGACGGCGGCGTCACGATGTGCTCAGCAGGAGGACTCTGGGCCGAGCCCGTCAGCTCAGGCAGCAGCTCTGACTGAAGAGGCGTGTCCGGTTGGCTCTGGGTCGGCGGCGTCTGCCACAGTCAAACGATGACATATTCATTAACACTCCAGCAAACACACAGGTCAACTACAAACTGGTTGTTTTCTGTCCTTTTTTGGGGGGTGTGTGTGTGTGTGGGGTGTGTGTGTGTGTGTGGGTGGGGGGGGGGTGTCAGTATTGATTGACCTTATCATGACTGATGATATGATGGACATGTTAGCAAACAGCTGCCTAAGTCCAGTGTTCCCTCTCTTTTAGCTCTGTTTTTGGTCTCTACCAGCTCCTGAGGGAAACATCTGGCTGCTCCTCTCTACGCCTCACTGCTGTTTCTGCAGGTGTGTTCAGACCACCACCCTTGATCCCATACGGGTTATGGATCAGGGTGCTGTGAATGCTTCTGGAATTTGGCGTAAAATGAAAAAAATAGTTGCGTTTAGGTTAAAGATGACCTGCGCAGTAAAGTTTGCTGTGGCTGGGTTTAAGGTAAAAACCTGAGGGGGGGATTCTGCCTCTGTCCCAGAGATGAGCTGATTAGCTGATCAATAGAAAATAAATCGGCACATTTAGGAGTGTGCAGTGTGTGAGCGCAACATGAGCTAAAAATAATGAAACTGGGTTTTACCACAGAGCCTCCACACTCAGTGATAAGGAAGGGTCTGTTTAAAAGCTGTGGTCTTTTCAGTGCTGCCTGATTTTGCATTTTAGTTCTTCACATTTACAAAGTGAACTGCTTCAACAAAAATCCACCTGACAAACCAGGTGAGTGTCCACCTGTGGTACAGGCTACAGCTGGCCTGAGAAAGCCAGCCTCACCCTGACCCCTCGGTGACCTCCCCCATCCAGCTCTAACCCAGGCAGAAATATCAGCCCCCCCCCCCCCCCCTCCCCTCCCGGTTTTCTCCTCCACCCCCAAACAAAAAGCCACAACTCAGAAAGCAGCTCCAGCATCAATTAACACTTACCTGAAAGAGGAAATTACTCCAGGAGGTGTCCATCCTGAAGCAGTAAAAGCTAACCAGGCTGGGACCAAAGAAGGGAGGGAGGAGGGCAACGGAGCCCGGGAAGAAATGTTCCAACTGCAGCTATGAAAACACAGTCCGCGGCCTGTACGGCAGCTCCTCTCTACCTGCCCGGATTAATTAATGGAAATATAAAATGACACCGGACGATATTTAGCTTCAATCAACCAACACTTATTAGTGATTAGGCTGCTATGAGTTATGAATTAATATCTGTTGGCATTAAACAGGCACTGACAGAATGCTTTGGTAAATGCGACAAAATGGTTGATATCATGCTTGCTTTAATGGTGCATTTTTGCTTATGTCTACTGTAATAAAATTTGTTGAATTGCATGCAAAATAGAGATTATTTTTATACAGAAGATGGACGAGTAGTCGAAACGTGCTAATCATAGTCAGCAGCTGTTCGGGAGTCATTTATTTTGCGTTAGCTCCGAAAAGGCCGCGGCGTCGGGTTCCAAGCCTCGGCGTTGCGTACAGCTCGTCGCCTAACTAGAGAGCTCCTGGTCGGCCGCGGTCCATGGCTCCGCCTCGGTGTTTCAATCGACAGGATGACATCTTTCTCTTTTTTTCAAACTCTCACTCTCTCCCTCGCCCTCCCTCCCTCTCTGTCTTTCTTCCTTTTCTTTTTTTATCTCTTCTTCACCCCCTCTGTCCCTCTCCGCTTTAAAGGGAAAGTATTTTGTGTATGCACCCTCCTCTCCTAGTGGACCCCGTCTCCTCCTCTCCTCTCGTCGCGTCCCTCTCGCCCCCGCCGCCGCCGCCACTGCTCGGTAGGCCGACAAATAATGAAATCCGACATTTATAGAATTAGCTCGGCCGTTAATTCCCCCACTTCGTTTTAAGGAGAAAATCCACCGGTGCTTCTAAAAACACTCGTCCTGTCATCCGGGCCGCGTCCACCGGACGGACCAAAGTCTCTCTTCGCTAAAATGGTGTCGGGTTTAGCTAAAACAACGCTTTATCCCCGAGCATCTTAAAGGTAACGATGCGCGCAAGTGCAACAGCTGGATCTAACCCCAACACACATGACGTCCAAACCAAACTCCATTCAAAAAAATCCCAAATTTCATAATGGCTTGACGCTTGCCTGCAGAAATTCACGGGGATATTGAGGAGCACCAACAATCTTTTTGCCATTTGATAAAAGACTCAAAATTCGGCATGCATCCAAACACCAAGCAGAATTCTATTTCCAAAAGAGTCCACTTTTAAAGCTAATTCCCTTTTTCCAAAAAATGTGGTTTTGATCTTAAATCTCTGCAATCTTAATGTAACTGTTAATTTCTTGAATTTAGTTCTGGTTCCCTGCTCAGCCATTATCAGCTGTTTCTGATTTTTTTTTTAATTTTTTTTTTTACATTTCATAAATTTGTTCATCTCCCCCAGTAACTGCAGACACTGATAAATCACTGATTTGTTTTGTTTTTCAGTCACAGTATTGTGACTGAAAGACTGAATGACCATCAGGTTGGGGGAATAATCTCAATATGTTGCATCCTGTTTCAGAGCAGCTGGTCTACATGAGCTCCACTGTCTCCATCCACAGGACACATCTACAACTACATAACACTGGGAGAAACATGGAGCTCCTGGGCTTCAGATATATGAGCAATGATGTGTATTAATATGAAAACATGAATGAGTAACTGTGTAAGAATTCATGAACTCAAGCTGATCAAATGATGTGATGTAACATTCTATGTTTGACTGGTTTTCAAGGCCTTGATTGTGGAAAATGCTATTTTAATGTAAGATTCCTTCAGAACCTGCAGAAACCCTGCATTTAAAGCCGCAATCAATCAATCAATCAATCAATAAACAAACTAAAAACTAAAAGCTTGTTTTCGGTCTTTATTTTGCAGCTGCTTTTACAGTGAATTTACACCATGTCCAAACAAACCACCAAATTTTTAATTACTATAATTAATATCTTTTAAATAGAACATTTGCCTTGGCTTTGGAGTTCATGTACATTTGCATTTTATAATAATACATTTTCATATATATTTCAACACTTTAAACACACATTCTGTGTTGAAACATGGCTTTACAGTCCATCAGCAGCACAAAGTTTGTACAGTGACGTCAAATTAAAAAACGCAAAACCACAAACGATAATACTTGGTGCTCTTCACGTGAGGTATAACTTATGACCTGAACTTTCTATATGTGTCTAAGCCGACTAAAAACACCGCCTCTACCACAAATAAAGAACAGTAGAAATTTCAAAAAAGCATAAACCGAACAACGTCCCTCCAGTGTGACGGTCACCGTTTAATCGACACCAAAATATTCACAGAAATCACAATAAATGAAGAAAAAGATCAGCAAACACTGAGACTCCGAGGTCACGGAAGGAATAATTAAGCATTAACGTTCTCTGTGAAGACTTTTAGTCCAGTCTGACATTTTTTCATTAGCAGGAACAGGATGAAGCCTCAGGCTTTTGGTCCGTGCTGCGCTGATTTCAGGGACAATTTCATCTTCAGCAATCCACAAATTAACAACGAAAGCAAAACAAATAAAGGTGGAATAAAGGTGTATTTTACTCGTGAGTGAGAATTTTAATTCTTTGTTTTATCATTCCATCTCACAGCTTTGTTCTTCTCTGTTCTTCAGTTTATTAAGAAAAATCCTCATTAACTTTTCATGGAACTTTTGACCTCTGACCTTCTGGAAAAAAGCTGCAAGGCATCTGGACCAAAATCCAGTGTTTCTTAATAACTTGCTAAAATTCTGGGCTGCAAACACATGGTTTGCAAATGATGATTATTTTCATTATCAATGAATGTTTTGTTTATTCTCAATCACAGAATCATTTGGTCCACGAAACTGGAAAAACGATCGTCTGTCAAACTGCTTGCTGTGACTCACGTCATATTTAAATCACCTCAGTTCAAGTCAACACAAAGTCTCCCGCCCCCTTTAGAAAGTACGAATAAATAAAACCACAGTCAAACTGCTGCTGAACTCTTGGTTCTCACCCACCCCTCCTGACCTCTCACTGCTTCTTCACGGTTTTCTCTCGCTCGGCAGCGTCCATGGCGGCCATGTTCTGGGAGGCGGTGATGAGGTGCAAGAGGCTGATGCCAGACTTCAGCAGGCAGATCGTCCCGCAGAGTCCCAGCAGCCAGTAGAACCAGGCTGCAGCAGAAAACACAGACACACAGCAACACTCACCCACCATAAAAACTCAGAAATGAATATTTATCAAAGGACTCGCTTTAAAAACAGTCCCGCTGCCTTTACCAGCTGTGGTTTATTCTATTTAGAGACGTATTCCAACTAAACAGAGACCACGAGACCCGGCCGGTGGGAGGAACATGCTCACGACCCTGCTCACTAAGAAACACACAAACCATTTTGTTCTGTTTGTTACTGCCGTGTTGATCTGAGCGGGTCAGGGTGAGGACAAAGACGATCTTACCGACAGGTTCCGGGACGTGATAGAGAACGTAGAGCAAGCAGAAGAAGAGCTCGTTCCCCATGCACATCACAAACAGCACCGGCTGCAGGAGACAAAGCTGAGTCAGTGTCCTGGGTTTTATATCAGCACAGGTCTTTGTGTGTGAGTGTGTGAGAGGCAGAGCTCCTGACCTTGGAAGTGTAGTAGACTCTGAGGACAGGGTTGCCAGAGAGGTCGATGGTCTTGTGACTGGCTGATCCTTTTATCGTAGAGCTGAGGAGGACGAGGAGAGAAACGTGAAGCGAGGTGAAAAGCGTATGAAGCCCTGCAGGAGCCGCGTTAGAAGAAAATATTTCTGTACATGTAACAGGTTCATAAACTGAGGGTCTGAACGTCTGAGGCATGTAAACGCTTTTTCATCAACTCAAAAACTGAGAGTTAAACATCAAATCTGTGTGTTTGTGACAAAAGTTGGACTTAATACGCTCAGCTGAAACACAGACAGTAAAGAAGCAGCAGGTTAAATCCACCTCCTGATGCTGCTTCACTGAACCACACCACATGATGCTCACATGGAAAACTGCAGCTACTTTTAGCTCGAGGACTGAATGTAGAAAAAAGGCTTCTGTAGTAGCACAGGTGAAGGTTCTGATGACGCACCTGTGCAGGTGCAGCCAGTGGCTGGCAATGTCCAGACACATGCTGAGCTGGAACAGGAAGGTGTAGGAGGGGTAGAGCAGGGACAGGTTCACCAGCAGACACATGGTGGCACAGCGGTCTGTCAACATGTCCAACATGGCTCCAAACTTAGTGGCTGATAGAAAACACCAGAGGACACAGAGAGTCAGGAACATGAGGTCTGAGAAAGACTGGATCCTGTTCAGCAGAAAGACCCGATCCAAAGTCTGTGTCAGCAGAGTGCGAGGCTGTGGCCTTTTACAAAGATTAACTGTGTGTAAAAACATAACGTCCTGTGTAAAAGCCACCAAACACACACACACACACACACACACAGGTACATACACTGATTGAGTGCCCGTGCAGCGTGGCCGTCAAAGGCATCGAGCAGAGCGCTGAGCAGGTAACAGAAGACCGCCGGCCATGGACAGCAGGGCATCAGGTAGAAGGACAGTAAGGCCAACACCACGCGGGCGTAACCTGCAGGGACGAGGACAGGACGAGTTTTTACCGACTTCACTCAAATCAGACACAACAAGCTCCTTCCACAGGCGAAGAATCAGACAGGAAGTGTGAGCGTAGAAAGAGAAGAGGGCGATGACTTGGAACTAATGTCCCAGTCAGATTCAAACTGTCACTTCCCGTCGTCTTTGCCTGCTGTCTGTAATAAAATCAAACATTAACTGAACATAGTTTTATTCAAACACTGAACCTTCTGCTAATTTCTTCTCTTCTGTGGGAAAAACATGGAGATTATTCTGTTTTCATTCCAGAGTTTATTACAGCAGATTGTAAGATTATGATAATCCAATCAATTAATCAATTAATCAAATAATCGTTGCAGCTCTAATTATATTACAGAAAAGACAGGAAGTGATTTTTATTTAAACAACATTTAGTTTATAAATTGTCTTATAATGATGGAAAATAGTCATCACAGGTAACCAGAGCTTTTACCAAACTGATGCTGGAACCTGAACATGTTTAATATTTCAGTCTGACCATGAAATGAACCATTCATCACACTCATTTTAACCATTTACAGCAGCTCTTTCTTTACTTTCCTTGAGCTTAAAAATAGATAATTCAGTGTCATTGCTAAAGTCAGACAGATCCATGGACAGGTTACATTCAGCTCGGCTCATCCTCTGTTATTTGGCACTTTTTTGAATGGAGTTTGGTCTGTCTTCACCGCATCTACTGTACGTTGCTAACGCTAAGCTAGCTACGCGTTGGCAGAGGCGGTAAAAACTCACCGATCAAATTGGGAACGAAGAGGAAAATATTTTCCTGCGCCATCTCGGAGGGTCCGGGCGGGTTTCAGTCGAGTCGCGGCGAATTCCTGAACGAGTCACCTTCGTAAATTCACTCGTAAACTGTGAAAACGACAGTTGAATTGGACTGAGCGATGACTTCCGCTCAGCAGATTTCTGTCAAGTGAAAAAAAAAGAGCCTGAGTTCCGGTAGGTTTGTTTTCAAAATAAGAGCATAATCCAGATAGCTAGCATTTCAGTTTATAGAAACTGACTCTGTCCTCTGACAACATATACATTATTCATTATTCAAAAACAAAAAACGGATTTACTCCGTTTCTGTCTACATGATTTTATTAATTGCAAATTTGTGGCACCAGATCAAAGGAACCAGATGAATTTTCTGCTTTTATTTTTAAATGCACACTTTCTTTTCTGGTCTTTGTTTCCTGTTTCTGTCCAGCTTGACCACAGTCATGATCTCTGCGGTGCAGCTCACTCCCCTTTAATGATTTCTCCTAGAAACAGACTGAAAAGTTATTTTTAGGGTCGTGGTGTTTTTCTTCAGCTCCTTCTGAGGCCCGGCACAGTCCAGTGGAGGCTCGGTGTCACCGGGAAAAGAGAAAACACAGAGATTTAATCCATGATAAAGGTCAAACTCACCAGAGAACAAACATCCAGTTTAATATCACACGTTTCACATGAAGAAAACAGCTGGAAATACAAATTTCAAAAATAAAAATTTGTTCACTTAAATTTAGAATAAAATGATGTGATTTTGAACAAAGAGGTTTCTGCTGTGAGCTACTGGAGTTTACACACACACACACACACACACACACACACAGTCGACAGTCAGGAAACCACAAAACGCAATAAAACAAACCAACACTTCTGCTTTTGTTCATTTATTTCTCCAAAATTATTTCGTTACGTTTCTGTACAACTCACTTTTCCAACACTCCTCCAAACATTTTTGCACTGAACCTGAACATTTGAAACTCAGCCTCCTGCTGTCTGACAGACACACATCCATCCTGCTCTCCACACAAACACCACCATCATCCTCATCCTCCTCATCCTCACAGCTGCTCCTGTCCATTAACCTGCTGGCCACAAGCAACAAAGCAGTCAGGGGGTGTTTTTTTGTTGTTGTTGTTGTTTTTTTTTTGGGGGGGGGGGGGGGGGGGGGGGGGTAGTTTCCAGCCTTCAGAGGCCGAGTTCATCCTACAGAAACATTTAAAACTGCACCAGGAAAATGATGGACCCAAACAGAAACGAGGAATTATCTGATGAAGTTTCACTTTTTGGGAAATTTACTTGTTGGCCATCGACTCGTTTTCATTTTTGTTTTCAGTTTTTGTCAGACTCCAGATTTTTTCTGAATTTGCTGTAATTTCAAACTGAATATTTCCCATTGCTGCAACTAATGATTGGTGTGATTACTGATTAATCTGCCAATTATTTCTTCAATTAATCGATTGTTTCGTCTATAAAATGCCAGAGAACTGAGCAGTAAGTTGCAGTTTCACACTAATGTGCTTCTTCTCATCTGACTCTGGAGAAAAAAGTAAACATGAAAATTTCCCAAAAAATAATTATACATCATTCTGACAATGAGACAAAACACAGAAATCCTAAAGTCAGTATCCACACCGTCAGTGAACTGTTCCCACTGTGAACACGTGCGCTGCCGAGGTCACAATCACATCTGAACGTGTCTGACTTCATCGTCCCCGGTGCAGCTTTAATTTGGCAAAAATAACCCGGTCCAGGAATGATCAGCGCTGAAACTCAGCACAAAAAAAGAAGTTTAAAAAAGTAGAAGAAGAAAAAGTTGGCAAAGTTCAGAGTTCATCCACCCCCGGCCAGCAGATTCCTACACAACACTGATCGTCTCTTAGTGTCTCCACGTGGGATTAAAGTCCAGCATGTCCTGTGGTGATGTGTCCGCGGAGGGAAAACTCAAAAGGAAAAGAGAAATTTTACAGCTTCCACTGTGAAGGTGGCGTCAGTGAGGAGTTTCTGCCTCCTCACGCTCTCTCATCTCCTCAATGTCAACATTTGCACAAATTGCACAAAAAATTTAGCAAAAGCCGAGAAATAAGCTTTTTTTTTTAAAACCACCTAAACATTCTTTTACTATCAGTGCAAATGAGGTAGACATGACAACTAAAGACAGCATCAGATCACACTGAGGTCGGCTCTCTGCAGCAGTGATGGAGGCTCCCGAGAAACAAAAACACAAACGAAAAGAAAAAAATCAAACTGAAATCCTGATTTATTTTCCACCTGTCGAGACGCCGCTGCAGAAAGTGACCGCATGATTTTATTTCTACCCATTCGGACTGTGCAAAACCAAATGATGAGGTGTTTATTTAGAACAGAGGAGAGTGGAGTTCTGTACAGAGGACCAATGCGCCCAATACCACGGGCTAAAGTCATCACAGGATAAATAATCACATGTAAAAGAAAGTTTGTGAAATAATTCAAGATGTTTTTTTAAAGCTGAAATAATTTTTTAAAAATATTATTTCATTATTCTTTTAATTTTTATTTCAGAATGGTATTTTGCCCAACAGTGGAGTTAAGAGAGGAATAAATTCATTATCTGTTACTCTGCCAATTCTTCAATTCATCCAGTGTTTAGTCAAAAAAAGTTAAAATAAAACAAAAAAGATTTGTTACAAAAATTCAAAAATAGTTTAAGATTATTTATGTAAAAAAAACATGATTTATTGATAAATCGATCATAAAAGCAGCTTCAATAGATGCAAAAGAAAAGTCTTGTATATTGACTATTCCTCAGCTAATCGTTATTATAACATAAAACATTATAAAATAAAAAAAACTAAAAAATGACAAGAAATGAAATCATTAGTCCATCACCAGAAAACTAATCTGCAAGTTCTGTGATAATCGAATAATTAGTTAATTTCGTTTAATCGTTTAGTTTCTCACATGTGTAGAGGAGACATCTGCAAATGTCAGAGACCAAAATGTTACCGGGGAAAATACCATAATAAAATAACAATGATATCCAGTCATCTCCTCCGATACTGTGGAATGACAGAATAATATTTCATAAAAACAAGTTCAGCTTTAATAATTTCTTCCAATCATTTCACATATTTTCAGTTTGTTTGTTGTTTTACACTTTATTGATAAGATTATTTATTTCCTGATGTCTTTTTGTTATTTATCTAACACTGAACACTTTTTGGGCTCTGTGTTTTTGGGAAAGTCCTTCGCACAGTAAAAAGTGCGAAACCTAAAATAAAGAATAAAAATAAAATTTGGCACCAAATGTCGAGAAAGAATCTGGAAACGCGTCTCGACCGTGGACGCTCCACATTTTAATACTGGCTCAAAAACAAAAAAGTTCAAAGTAAAAAGTAGAACGCAGCCCTGCCCAGAACTGTAGACTCCCACCCTGAGACCTCGACAGGAATGCTGGGAAAGGTAGTCCTTTTGTCCTCCTTAAAAACACTAATATTTTTTTAATAGCTCTATCACAGTAACATTGCGCTTATTCCCCACCTAGTGGTCAAAATTGGCAATTACATATTAAAAACTTAAAAATTAGCATAACAACATAAATATTCCAACTGCAGTAGTAGTAGTAATAATAATGAGCATCTATTTGTCTGCATCTAGTACAAATCGGTTTAACTCATGTGACAAAATAATCATTATTATTACTCTAACACAGTCTCAGAGTTAGTGCTTCTATGTACACTGGTAAGTACAATGCAAGTCAAAAGTGTTTGGACAGTGAACAATCTTCAGTATACCTGCTACACAGGTATCTTACATTTATATAAATAGGTAGTGTGCATGTTATTCATACAAATGCCGCCTGTACAGAAGTTCCATGCACTGAATTGTACTAATCTGTAATGCACATGTACATCTTATCTACAGATGCAGACAAACTGTGGGGAAACAGGTGTAGGTAAGCTGTCAGGTCCACACCCACACCCACACCCACACACACACACACACACACACACACACACACACACACACACACACACACACTCCTGGATGTGGTTTTAGCTTAGCACAAAAAACAGAAGCAGGGAGGAAACACGAGTCTGTGTCCAAAGGGAAAGAAAAGAATTTAACAACTCATCTGCCATCAGATACTTTCACTCTGCTGTGTCTGTCACTTTAATATCTCTGGTACGAGTTCATTTAAAACTGAGAGAAAAAGGAGAAAAAGAAAAGCACAAATCCATGTGAAGCTGATCTTTATATTGTCACAACAACCAATACGCTGCCGGCCACGAGAGGCCGACTCCCACCGACCTGAGTGAACACATTACTGACTGTGAATGAGTGAAACACATCACTTAAAATAATGAATAACTGACTGAACTGTGTAGTTTTTGCTTCTGCAGGCAGCAGAAAGAAAGAAAAGCCTGAGCATCAACAAATACTGATCACATGAAAAGTCCGTTTTCATATCATTCGTGGTTTTCAGTAACGAGAAGAAAAGGAAAAGTCAGAAACTAGTTTGGTTTATTCAGAGAAAAGTGTGTGAAGCTGCATCCTCCAACACCATGTCACAGGTGGGTGAGCACCTGGGTTCATCACAGGACGCTTGGATCAGACTGTTCCAGCTGCGTTCATAAACTGCTAACTGACTAACCGCAGTCTGCTAGTTAAGCTGTGACGTCAGATTATTCCTGCTTCCTGTTTCCAGTCTTTGTGCTCAGCTAAGAAAAAAACATGGAGCTTCCTCTGTACCGAACATCCAGAGATCAAACTGATTCATCTTTTAATCTTCTCACAACACAAACACACACACACACACACACACACACACACTCACTCACTCACTCACTCACTCACTCACTCACTCACTCACTCACTCACTCACTCACTCACTCACGTCCAAAAATGTCAGACTGTTCCTTTAAGAAGATTAAAGGGCAGTGGTAGAGTCGTCTTGGGTCAACCCAAAGAAAAGATGGCAGTGTTTTTTATTGTCATATACAGAAACTTATCACTACAAATAAAAGAAATATGTTTTCAAGAAATCTTCCCTTGGTCGAGTCCTGTGCTGTCCCCACCCCCCCCCCCCCACCCCCCTACCCCCCCTCTGACCCCTCCCCCACCCTCTGACCTCCCACCCCGCTGAACATATGAAACACTTACAGATCAAAAACTGGGTTTACAATTTCCTGTTATTTACATAGTTACAGTGGTTTTTAAAGCACCGCTAGCCAAGTGGAAGCTCCACAACTGTTGCTCAGTTCGATACAAACTGAGAACCAAAGAACGTCTGCTTCAACGTCACCTCAGCCTCTACCTGCCCTGACCCTGAACACCTGAAGGTCTCGGCTCGAACCTGAACCTCAACCCGGTCCAAAAGACGACTGATGTCTCCTGCTTTTAAACTGTCTCACTACAAAGTCAACGCTGTGCAACGGATTCAACATGTTTGAACAAATATACTGAAGGTTTTTTTTTGTTTTTCTTGGATCTTACACGATTCGACTTGTTCATTTTGCAACTCGTGGCTCATGTTCACATGTGGACGCGTTACTCGTCTCCGATTGGGCCTTTTTTTTTTTTTTTTTTTTTTTGGATTGTTTTGTTTCATCACTGTTACTGTGCAACTCACAGCCAACAATGATCCTCAGGGTTTTTAATACTTGTGTGTTCCTGTATGATAAACTCTGCTGCCTCAGCCTCAGAGAAGGCATCCTCTCTTTCTCTTAAAGAAAGGAGAAATTTTACACCTTAAAAATCTGGGTTTTTTTAACCATCCATTTTCTTGGCTCCAGCTGTGTGAAGCCTCTTCACAGAAACATTAGGACTAACCTCTCTCTGTGCGAAGTGGGTGTCGTTCTGCTTCTGTCCTCTGTATGTGGCTGAGACTCACTGTAGCCCTGTTGGTTGTTTTCCTCCCAGAAGCAGAACGACGCTCTCCGAGCAGAGAGAGGAGCTCGGGCCGTTTCAGGAGTAGGAGAGGTGGGAGCCGTTAGAAATGTGAGAGGTGACCGACGTGCTCCGACTGAGCCCTCCGTCGCTGCCCCCGCCACCACCCGGCCCCCCTGAGGCCGTCCTCCTCAGAGGCTGGGGGCTGTTCCTGAGCGCCATCAGACTGGGGCCCCTGATACTCAGGCCCCCACCTCCGTAGCCTCCCTGTGATGATGAGGAGGAGGAGGCAGAGGACGGAGGAGAGGAGGAGGAGAGGGAGATGGGGGGAGGTGGTGGTGGTGGTGGAAGGAGAGCCAGGGACTGGGAGGAGGCATGGGAGGAGAGGTGGTGGTGGTGGCCCTGGGAGTGATGAGAGTAGTGGCCCCCTCCTCCCGCCCACTCCCTGGCTCGTTCGCGCTCCCGGGTTTCGCGGTCATGGCTGTCACGGTAGAGCTGCGGTGTGCTCTGGTGGTGTTGGTAGTGCTGGGGGAGGTAGTGCTGCTGGTGGTGGGAGGAGGAGGAGGAAGAGTGGCCCCGACCGCTCTTGTTCAGCTCACTGTCCCTGCCGAGGCCATGGGAGGAGGTGATGGACTCGGCGCGGCTGAAGCCTCCTCCACCGTGGTTCTGACTGCGCCAGGACGGAGTTGCCACCGAGTTCTGCACGCTGTGGCTCCAGTGGCTGCCCGAGCGGGGGACGGGCCGCGACGGCCAGCCGCTGGAGCCCGACGAGGGGCTGGGGGTCGGGTAGCCCTGGTTGAAGGCCTCGGCCGGGATCCCGGTCAGCGCCATGTTGCTGAAGCCGAGCCGCATGCTCTCGGAGTCGAAGGCCTCGATCTCGTGAGCCTGACGCTCGAGCAAAGTCCGGATTCTCTCTGAACGCTCGTTCTGCAGAGACAGCATCTCCTCCTCGATCTGGCAGAGACAAGTGATATTCACCATGTCAGTAATGATTCACCACGACTGTAAATTTCCTAGAGCTGAAACAGTCCATTAATGTTCCAGGTTCTCAAGTGTGAGGGTCTGATGCTTTTCAGCGTTTTCCCTAACATTACAACATATTTTCTCCCAGGTGTGTCAGGCAGTCTAACCATAAACCAGCAGCAGACCCTGATGTGGTGTCTCGGTGTTAGTCAGTGTAACATTGTCAGCTAGCTTGCAGGGATTCATACCCTTTGCTCCAGCAGTGCTCGGCGGATGGACACCCTCTGCTCCAGGTCCTTCACCTCACGCTCGTGCTGCGTGTCGGTGTGGATCTTGATCTTGCTCTGGTAGGCGTTCAACAGCTCCAGCTCCTGCTGCAGCTGCATCCGCAGCACCTGGTACTCCGCCTCCTGGGTCTCATCCAGCCGCAGCTGTGGGAACAAACAGGGACGAGCCTCGGTATCAGTAGAGCACAATCTGCTCCGAGCGCTGATGCGACAGCCATTATTAAAAAAGCACGGCACATGTCCAACCCATGATCCAAACGTTAAAGATATTCATGTAAAACAGACAAAGAGCAAATGGCCGGTGGGGCCCGGTAACTTTTCCTTGATAAAACACTTAAATGATTTATTTTTGTGTGTTGTTGATAAAAACTAATCAGTTATTCATTGCAGAGCTTCTGCTGTGAACAGGTGTAGTCGCTCAGGTGTAGAAGGTGCGCGGAGGGTTCCTTGCCTTACTCACAGCCTGTGTGGACAGCATGTCGTTGATGGAGTGGTCGTATTGCTCGGCCAGGATGGCCAGTTTACGTGTTTGCTCCTCTTTGAGGCGTTTGAGGACGGCTTTGTGGTCGGATTTGGGAGTGCTCTCCAGCAGGTGGTTCCTCAGGGCTTTGTACTGACGGG
This sequence comes from Toxotes jaculatrix, assembly GCF_017976425.1. Lineage (NCBI taxonomy): Eukaryota > Metazoa > Chordata > Actinopteri > Toxotidae > Toxotes > Toxotes jaculatrix. Next base: position 1,057,565 of record NC_054411.1, read on the forward strand.
TCTGGATCTTACAGGTCTCCTGGAACTGACGCTTGATCTGCAGCTCTTTGGACTGGAACAAAACGTCAGAAATCACATAATGGAACTTAACACCAGTATATTTTGTACATTTTATGCTAAAAATAAATGTGACATGTTATTGATTGATCTGACCAAAATCGTGTTGCAGATTAAAAACATTTCCGGGACATAGTTGGTGTGCAGGATATTTTTTCACTGCATTACCAATGTTTTTCCAGGATGTGTGGGAAATGATCTGATTATAATGTCAGGATTCTGAGAGCTACAGCTGATTCTTTCGCGTTCTGGTCCGATCACAGTCGCCCTCCTACCTTGAGGCTTTTGGGCTGCTGCCGGACTTCCATGGCGTGTTTCTGCCGAAGTTCTTGTTCGCGACGCTTGTTGTATTCCATCTGGTTGGTCAGTTCAGTCTGGTGTTGCGTTCGTATCAGTTCGGCCCGAGTTCGCTGCACCGAGCTCAGCTGTCTGAACTCCAGCTCCTGTGTGGACTCGTGGTGTCGCAGCAGCATGGCACATTCCAGATCCTTCTGGGTCTGCTTCTTGTTCAGGTCCTGGTGGAGGACGGGACAAGTCAGAGGTAATAGCAGAGGAAGGACAGGAGGTGGACAAACTCGATAAAGATTACCTGAGTGGGTTGAATCGGTCTCTGATTCAGTTTTCACTCTCTGATTTTTTTTGTGTTTTCTCTGAAGCCTGTATTTTCTATCTATTAAACTGTGATTGTAACAACACTGATGAAAACTACTCTGGTTTGTACATGAATGGAATCAGATGAAATAAAGTCGTTCCGTGTTGTTGATGCGTCTCTTCCTTCAGTCACAGAGGTCAGACACAAAGTCCGATTTTCAGCCGTGAGCCTGCTCTGTCGTACCTCTCTGAGCAGGTCCTGTTCCAGGTTGTGGCGAGCCAGCAGCATCTTCCTCTTGTACTGGCGACACTGCAGCTCGTAGTACTGCCTCTGCCTCCTAAGCAGGCTGGCCTCCTCCTCCGCCTGCATCTGCTGCAAACACTCCTTCTGACGGATCAGCCACTCCTGCTTCTCACGCTTCGGCGTTGACTGGTTCTCACTCAGCTCCTGCAGGACAAAGAAAAAACTGTTGCTGTGCTCTTCCTATTTTTGACAGCAGGTGCAGATTTTACCCAAACCACTTTCACCTAACCACTGGGAGTACTGTGAAGCTGTATGACCACTGTTACTGCATGTTCCAGTGACTGACTGCATGTACATACTTCTGCCTTTCAAAGGCCAAAAAGTTCCTAAGACGTAACAAACAACGAGCACTCTGCTCTGGAAAGCCTCGTCCTGCATCAGCACTGGTGTGTGAACTGAGTGTGTGAACAGAGTGTGAGCTCATGCCTCTTTCAGCTGCTCCTTGCGCTGACGATACTGGCGTTTCTGTGACTCCAGTAAACTGGTCAGTTCCTTCTTCTGCTGGCCCAGTATGTGCTGCTGGAACTTCTTCTCCTCTGCCAGAGCAGCTTTTGTCTGCAGGAGGAAACACATTCGAGTCCAGTCAGTTAACATCAGCTGTAAACCTTTAAGTCACCACGAGGAAACGAACGAAACGCTTCATAAATCACAGCGATTGTGATCATTCCCAGTAAACAGGACACTGGTGTGAATACACTGAGTCTGCTGACACACAGCTCAGTCTCTGTCACCTCTTTCTCCAGAATGGCCTGGTGTTTCTTGGACAGCTTGTCGGCCTCAGTGGAGAAGCTGTTCCTCTGGTTCTCCAGCTCCTTGTCCAGCTTCAGCTGGTGCTCGTCCATCTCCGCCTTCAGCTTGTTCTCCAGTCCCATCAGCTGCTTCTGGTGCTGCCGCCTCATTCGTTTGTATCCAGACATCTGCTCTCGCAACGCTGAGCCCTGCTCGTGTTCCTGGATCTGACGGGTCACCTGGGAAACGGGGACAAGAAAAAAAATCAAGACTGATGGTTGAGAATAGGGAAGATGGGGCCGGCTAAATTTTGTTTTCCACGTGTGAAACATCTCAGCTGGCAGCGTCATGTGACAGCATGTTTAGAGAAAATAAAATATACAAATAAAGTGCTGATTTTTTCCCCTCTGTCTTATAAAAATAAAAATTGATGAAAAAAGTGAATCTTTGTTTTCTCCTTTCTTGACAGCACATAACACCACACCAGAAGCTGAAGGAGGAGCCCTGCTGAGTAAACTTACCAAGGAGGCAGTGCGGATGGTGGCGAAATGGTCACGGTTGCGATAATAGGCTCGACGGCGTCCAGCTGAGGGAGCCTGGGGTTGGTCCATCTCAGGCTGGTAAGGGTCATCATAGATGTTATCCTGACCCTGAGGAAGAGGAGGAGGAGGAGGAGGATGGCAGGGAGAAAGGTCAGACACTTTTAATCTTGGACACCACATGGGCAAACTAATTCAAGCTAACCCCACCCAAAAAATAATACAGACACAATCACAGAAAACAGTTATGTCCTGGCCGACGTGAGCTGGTGTTTACCGTGGGCCGGTGGATGATGGAGCTGTTGGAGGTGACGGTGTGTTCGCCCTCCTGCATCATGGCCATCTCGCTGCTGCTGTCATCAGAGGCATCCGCCAGGCTGTTGACTGAGCTGCTCTGAGAACTGGCTGAGATGGACATACTGGGAACTGACTGGGAGCTCTCCATGCTGTTGACTGTACCTGTCCGCAACAGGTACTGCTCCACCTCCTGACACAAACATACAGACAAACAAACCTGGCTTAGCATGATGCAGGTGTTTGTTATGTAATATGTAATGTAATATCTGTACAGTGCTTTGTTTGTTTTGTACATGATGTCAAAGGTCAACAATCCAGCGCGTTAATTTGCTGATTCTTCTCAAGCAGTGGAAACACAAGCCACAATGTAGTGGAGGAACTTTTCCCTCTGTGAATGTTCCTGGACATTTGTTTCAAGGGAATTTAAAGTTCCTGCAACTTCTGGTGAAAAACCAACGTACAAACTTTATCCTCCCCTTCCTCACCTCCTCATCCTCCCCTCCCTCAGACACTGGGCCGTTCTGCTGGGTTTCCTGGAACAGGATCTTCTTCATCTTGCGATACTGCAGGTTGTCCAGCTCCCGCACTGCATCCTTGGTTCGTGCAATCAGGTCCATGATCACCGTCAGCGGACGCTCACGGCACAAGAACCGATGCTACGGCAGGAATAATGAAAAGTACTGATGAACATCATCACAATAACACTGCAGTGGAGATAAGACCTATGTTCTGAGGTGATGGCACTGAGTTATCGCTGTGTGTTCTCACGTTCAGCAGCACGTCCGAGGTAGGCCGGTCCTGGGGAATCTTCTGTAGGCAGGAGTCAACAAAGTTGCGGAAGGAATCGGTCCTGGAGAAAAATATGGGATTGTCATGTTAATGACAGTGAGAAATGAGTTTATCTCAAGGTGATTTAAGTCTCAGTCCTGGGATCTCACCAGTGGTTGGACTGGAGGATGGGGCTTTCATTCTGAGCGATGTGATATAAGGCACTCATAGCATTCATGTTGAACAGTGGGGGCTTCCTCTCAGCTGAGGAAACAAAGAGCACAGAGGCAAGATTTTTAGTGTCATGAATTTCCAAGTCTGGATTTATCCATGTGTGCTCATCTAACAGACTACAAGTCATACCCAGCTCTATGCAGGTGATGCCCAGAGACCAGACGTCCACCTTCCCGTCATACTGGCCCTCATCCATGGCCAAGATCACCTCTGGAGCCATCCTGACACAGGACACAAAGCCGAGGTCAGTGAGAGAAAATGGAAAAACCTCAGACAGATTTGGCTTCGTATCCGCTCCGTTGTGACACCTCTAGTTAAAGCAGATTAAAGCCGATTCTTCGCTTTTTGTTAGAAAGTAGAACTTAGGTCACAATAAGAAGACGGACGACTGGTTAAGAGGAGGGATGACGCCCCAAAAGTCTTTAAACACCCAGTTTCAGCCTATTTCTGCTTACGTGTCTGCTTATTGACGAAATGTAATTGGTAAAGAAGAAGAAAGAGGCAGGTTTTAGTTGAACTCTCACCAGTAGGGAGTCCCCACAAAGGAGTTAGCCGGAGCCACGATTGAGGCAGAACCAAAGTCCCCCAGTTTGACCTGACCAGGCTCTGTCAGCAGGATGTTGCCCGCTTTCACGTCCCTGCAAAAGAAAATCCTACATTAAAAGTTTTCTTAGACACTGATATGTCATTATTTAATTTACTGTGGTGCCTCATAGCCCTGGGCAATGAAACTGAAAGTGAGCCAGATGGCAGTGTACCACAGAGGCTGGACACTCGCTCTACCTGTCTGGTAAAAATGATTTACTGTGCTGTGTCGTGCAGAGAGGCGTTTCTCTTATTTAGCCTGGAGTGAACACTTCAGCTGAACGGCACCACGAACTCCAGCCTCCAAAATGATCACAGGTGAATCAACACCTCTAAAACAGTTTGAACTAAACATCAGAAGTTTTAGCCAGGTGTAATGATGTTTTCTGTTGTAATCTAACTCTTGATATAAATATAAACAAGCAGGATCTGTTGCGGTAAAGATTTTACCTGTGAATCATATTGTGAGAGTGAAGATATGCTAGTCCCTGCAGTGCACCATGGGTAATAGCAGCTATTTCAATTTCCTGGAGCGGCTTTTTGTGAACTGCAGAGAAAAAGAGGAAAAGAAGAGTCAAACAGCAAGATACTGATGAATAACGTCGTAATAACAGTGTAGGGCATTTAGTCTGAGAACTTCACAAAGGAGAATCCACACACTGTTCACTCCACTTCCTCTGCCTCACATCTCACAGCCACAACTAAAGTCTCATCAACAAACATAAGCAGATCTCAGATCAGTCTGCAGAGGCTTTTTTTCAGTCTGTCCCTCCGGTAGATGTCCAGACTCAGTGACCATCCTGAGTCACCACAGTCCTGTAACCTGCAGCACCTGTCTGTACCGTATAGACGGATATTGGAGTTTTAAAAATCTCTACGGGATCATTCAAATAAAAGTTGCAGGAAAATTTTTTTTCTCCAGTCCCACTGAATAATGAAAATGTCGAGGTGTTCTGTGCTCAACTGACCTTCAAGGAGGTCTGAGGCTGATCCGAGGCAGTACTCCATCACCAGCTGAGGGAGAGACAGTTTAACATGATGATCAAGTGGAAGTCGTCACATGCTTCATAGCATAGATGTAGGGGAGCTTATAAAGCATCATGGTGCTGCCACTCACCCATGCTGTGTGTTCTTTCAGGTAACATCCTCGATATTCGATAGTGTTAGGGTGGCGAAGTTTCTGCAGGAACTTCACCTCTTTAATAATGTCCTGCCATTTCTGCACATGAACACGTCACAGTCAGTTCACATCCGGTTTTTTTCACCACATTTTAGAGAAAGATTGTTGTTACTGGACAAATGTTTAATAATCTACAAATAGCACATAAAATACAAACACTGACATGTGCAGCTTTATTTGTTCACGTTTATATTTGTGAAATGAGGCTATAGAAGATGGATGCAGTCACTTTAACACCACAAAGGATAAACAGATTTTCGAATCTGGGACCATCTAGGCAATTAACCGAAAGTGTTTATTGGTGATTATGGCAGAGAGGGAATTGAAAACCTCGTTCGTCTGCTTGCCGCTGTACGACATTTTCTTGATGGCCACCACCTCATTGTTGCGCACATCTCGGGCCTGTAGGGCAACAGAAACACATTCACACAAGTGTGGTCATGAAACCAAGTGACTCAGAGAAAACAGGTAACACAGGTAATCAGACAACCTTTTCAAAGCCTTTATTTATTCAGTAAAGTTTCACTGGCGTCCAATATCTGTTCTGCAGAAACACCCTGATAACACTCACACAGGTTCACACCTGCTGAGTATAACCACCATCTGATCTGCCTGCACTGAGCTGCTCCACTGGACCCGTTGGAGTTAAGGGCTTTGCTGTTTCTCTCCCTGTCTCCACCCAGATTCATCCTACTGCTCCAGGGATCGAACCATGACATTCATGCCCTCTGCTCCAATCTTTAGTCTGCCGCTGCCAACTTTTAGCAACTGATAAAATTTTTTTTTAAAAAGCCAAAGAGACCACTTGGTGGTGCTGACGGATGTTATTCTCAGATGATCCATTTGTGAACCAAGCTACATTTTATATTTTTGGATAAAATGCTATTTTCTCAAAGCTATTCCGAACGCTTAATCCTCCAAAGGGCTTAAACCTAAATCCCACGTGAGGATGTTACCATCAAAGTTATGTTACTCTGTGATGACAGAGGTGGTACGATCTTCTTAAAACATTTTAAATATTAAATAATCCCTGACCAATGTTGTCAGAGCTCGTTTAAGGACTCATGTCCTCTTTGACATGCACTAAGTTTACACATAGTCCGGGTGAAACTCAGGATAAATCAGTTAAACTGATGCAAATAGATGCACATGATCTATTTTTGTAGCACGTCTCGAATGGCCTTTCAGAGATACTCTGAAACTCAGACATTCAGTGTGGAAGCGAGAACACTGTGGAGGTGTTTGTCTACCACACAGCCTGAAGAAGATTTTACAGGTAAAATGAGATGCACAGCTTAGTACATACACGTGTTGTGTTCTCACTGTTTTCCTAATTAGGTGAGGAAATTTTCACATTCACAGTTTCTTTTCTATTGATGATAAAATGCAGATACAACTAAATTTATGAAACCCACACAAAGTAAAGCTGGAAACTGCTCAGGCCTCCTGGGCTCAGTCTGCATTTCCAAGGGAACTGCTTGGAAATCAGATTAAGATTTTAACTATTTGATTTTCTTAAACATAATCTAAAGCAGCAGGAACACCACACCAAGTATATTGTTGCTTTAAACAAAACAGGAAACTGCCTACAAACAAATCGAAGACAATGATTTTCTGACTGTTTATGTGTTTGAGCTTTTACAAGCTTAAGAGTATGCGGCTTTCTCTGGTTCCAGACACCTGAATCACCATCCATATCTCTGATTTCTTCAGCTGTGTTCTGCTTGGCTGTTTCCTCCTGACAGCCAAGCAGGTCAGGTAAAGAAAGGTAAAGAACTACATCTATGAAACATAGCAACAGAAACGTGGCCATAAAAAGACAACGTCGCCAAAACAGCAAACATAACAATCAAAAAAATCTGTTTCCTGCAAACGGTACCACAGCTTTCTGCTGAGTGAAAACTGAACCAGTAGGATGGATACGTCAGTTTCTACTGAAAAAACTAATGTAAACTAAATATTGTGCGAGCACACTCCATCAACAGCCCCCAGCGTGGTCAGACACATCTTACTGACAGATCATAAACCAGCACAGTGAAAAACATTTAAATAACAGTTAATCACAACTGCTACCACGGCTTCCTGTAAACTGACCGTGATGCCAGTCTCTACCTAACAAAACACTTCCCAGACTGATGCAGTCGAATTATCAGGTTGTATCCGTCTGGTTAAGTAAAGACACACTGGACTAAACAGACATCTACTGCCACATCGTCAGTGGACTCATACTCACAAAATACACTGCTCCAAAGCTGCCGTGTCCGATCTCACGGAGGTCAGCAAACAGCTTCTCCGGATCATCTTTGCAGAAGAGATCTGCCACGTCCGGGTCTTTCAGGTTGCCCGCCCGTGCACTCGAGGGCATGGCCAGGGCCTAGGAAACAGGGGAGACCACAGGTTAATCAATCAATCCACAGAAAACCAGCCAGCAACAATTCTGATGAACAATTAATCGTTAAAGTAATTTGCCAAACTAAAATACCGAACATGTGCTGTTTCAAGATTCCCAAATATGAAGATTCTCCTTTTTTTCTTTGTTTCACATAAACATCAACGACATCTCTTCAACTTTTGAACTGACAGGGAAAATGACGTCTCTTCATACCGGACAGCATCTGCCTATCGTCTGTTTTTTTCGAGTTCTTCCATCTCAACAACATTTCTGATTCAACCGAACCTTTAACGGCATCAGAAATGTTCATAATTCTGACTGATGTATTGAAAAATTTGACAATGACTTTGGGAATCGTAGCAGATCCAGTCCTGTCTTTTGAATGTTGGTGGAGGGACTGCCCTTTGATTTTAAACTGGGATCACAGACCGTGTGCCCATATTGTTTCAGAGCAATGTGACGTGTCTGTTTTCCACTTCAGCTGGGCAGAAAAAAACCATCTAATTAATGTGTTAAACATGCTGGAAAGTGCACTCTTGTACTCCTGTAAAGTGACCCATTTGCAAAATCCCCATCACATGCATCAAAACAGCTTCCGTGATACTGCAAATCTATGGCCCACGTCTCAAAGATTCTGTATTATTTCAGGAATGTCATGACTGGCTGCTTTTGGCATAACAGTAATGAGTTATCACAGGCTCTGCACCTCTGTGCTGATGAAAAACACGTTATCTCCCACAGTTGATCTATCTGGGACAGTTAACAGCTGACAAGTCATGACATGAAGAGACAGTTACAGGGAAAGCCGGGATGTTTACCTGTGAGAGCCCTGAAAAACTGGAGAGAGCCAGTCGCAAACAGAAAGAGGAACGATGCAGAGAAAAAGAGTGACATGATGAACAGCACAGTACAGTACTAATGTGGGGCAAACAAAATGGCAGCTGGTTTTTACCAAGTGCACTTCAACTCGAATGGATTTCAATTATTAACTGTTCATTCTGGGCTGGAACTCATGACGACAAAAGCATAACCGACGTGAACGTGATGAAAACAGTTTCCAAAATAAGAACACACAGCAACAGAGAGCGTTCCTGATTCGTTAACTGGGTCTAACTGGTGACATTCACGGTCTCTCTGTGAGACCACAGCACCTGTGGTATAAAGCTAAATAAATATAAAGCTAAAAAACAACTGCTAAAATGTCGCACAGCCCAGGATAGTCTGTTTCAATGGTTTGTTTTATTCAACAGTCCAAAACCCAAAAATGTTCAGTTTTATGTATGACAGAGAAAAGCATTAAAGCCTAACCCCTGAGAAGCTAGAATTAGTAAATATTTCTTTGAAAATGACTAAATGATTAATCAATTATCAGAATAACCGCAGATTAATTTTTGACAATGAATTAATTGAACAAACAATGCAGCTCTAAAACAAACATCCCACCAGGGGGAGTCTTTACATGCGTTTCATTACATGCATGGCACTTATGTTGCCTCATGCACCTGGAGATCAGAGATCAGCAGCAGAAATCCAAACTGACACCACTACAGCTCTTCACCGTGGCCGTCCAGCTCTAATAAAGATTGTTATATCCATGTTAAATCCATGAAAATCAAAAGATGAGCCAAGCTGAGCTTCAAATCAAATCATCTGACTAAACCAGCCCACTGCGTGTAATCTCAGCGCTTACTGACGAATGCGACATCATTACAATGGGGTTAATGTAGATGCTCATGCTTGAGTGTCAGCTGGAGCCCTGAGGAGAGCAGGCAACATAAACAGGCCTCTGTGATCCGGTGAATGCATGAACACTCGGCCTCGGGGTCCCTGTTTAATGCAGTACTGCAAGGCTTGTTCCTTTTAAAGCACTGCTGTGTAAACGTGCTAGTAAATCTGTGCTAGATGAGGAGACAGATTCCCACCCTCCAACCCCCCGAACCAACATTCCTTCAAAACACAGTGAAAAAATGTTCATTTATATATGATGTGGCGCTCAGTGGCCTGACGGTGTCCAATCCCAGACGAGAAAGCAGACGCCTGCAGCCACTGTACAGAGTCAGGAGAAAAACAACCAATCTGAAAAATGTGAAAGACGGAAATGTACAGAAAGAACAGCAGGTTTTTCCAAATGAGAAGAAATGGGGCATCCTAATTGCCTGAAGTGTGCACCACGTAACTGTGATGTTACTGGTTCAGATCTGGCCAGGGATCCTTTTACGTTTTCATTCCCTCCAGACTATAAATTTTCACAATACAAAGGCAGTACACCGTGAAAATAATTGCGACCTTCAAATGGGGCCATGTTAACCCTATTAAGAGTCCATATAAATGAACCAACACTGTGGTATTCATGACTAAAAAGACATTTTCTGAAAACCTAAGTTCACGGATTGGGACATATACTGTCACTATTGTTGTCTACTGTTTTCTGCTCTCGCAGCTTTATGCTAAAATGCTAAAACCAACAAATCATTCACCGTTCTTTAAATGACACGACAACTTTTGGAATCTATTTTTGACATTTTCCGCGGAACAGGGTTGTCCTCACAAGTTTAAGCACACAGCAGTCGGGAAGCAACTTCCTATGTGGAAAAAAACAAACTCACACAAGTTCAATGAAGTTAAATTTGAAGACAGCCTAAGCAGCACTAAAAAAAGAGATGGAAAAGGGGAAACAGAGCCCCAGACAGTTCTTCTTAAACATACCGAGTGACGTGAAATTTGGTGTGACAGCGGTGCCAGATGACCAAGATCACATGGCTAAACTGAGCCCTGACTTGGAAAACGTTTCGCATAAAAGAAGCTCCTTGTTTTAAATGTCTAACACTCACACAAGCTGAGTATAAATACATTTATCAGCACCATTAAGGAACACCTCCAAAAACTAACTCGATGTGATTCATTTTAAAAAAAATAAAACTGAAATGGATGAATCATGAAGAATGGGGGATCAACAATTTTCACTTGGCGTGGGCCTAACTTTTAAAATAAAGTTCATACTGTAACAAAACCCCCGAAACATCCTCAAACTGCATCACTTATGACAATGAATCCATGAAACTGTAATACTGCAAACTCCAAGTAAAGTGCAAAGTGAAAACTCAATGCTTTTCCCTGATTCAATGCCTCCTGGGGCACACATCGCCTTTATATCAAACTGAATCTCTCCAAAGTTATTTAGGAGGAAATAAGGACACTCTAGATGTGTGGCTTTGATTTAAGTTTACATAAGCATTACATCAACCACTGCCCCAAAACGGAAACCTCAGATCTATTAAGTTAGTTTTGTTTGGACACTGCAACACCATAAATGGCCTCCGTTCCACTCAGATAAATACCTTATCAACAGAAATGACTGTTATTCAAGCTGGTAACAAACATTTTGGCCAGTGATCAGATTTCAGTAAAGCTGAAATTCCGTATGTTGTGGTTAAAACTAGCCACTAAAATCCAGGATTCAGTCCTGGATGAAACTCCCTGCATCATATAAAAACTATGCTATTTTTTTGTTTTAAACAACATCGGCTTATGCTGATAAAAGCTGATGTGGGGAAATGTAATTCTACATGACAAAAGCAAATAATGTCAACCAGAGCTTAATTACTCAACAAAAATAAACAACAATTTAAATCGATCTTTCAAGTAAAACTGTGGGGGAAAAGCCATTTACTTGCTGATTTCTGTTTTCCCTCTGTCATTTATCATCACCAGCTAAATATTTGAGGGTTTTGAATTTTTGGTAGGAAAAAAACATCTGAAGCGTCACATTCAGCTCAGAGAAATGTTTGGTCTGTTTGAAAGAATAAACGAATGAATCCAAAAACTAAACTGCAGATGAACCGATAACGGAAGTAATGGTCAGTCGCAGCCCAAATGTTAACATCGGTATGTTTAAACTGAAGTGACCAACAGATCCACAGCAAAAAGGAAAAACACGCAGCAAACCACAGCACATCGTTTGATAATGACTGTCATAAAAAAAGCTTTTTTCTGCTCAGTTCTTAGTGAATTATGCATCTTAACGGTTAACTCGATATGCGACAATAAACGCTACATCCAGCAAAACAAATGAATAAATGCAGATACAATCACCCATCTCAGATTAGCAAGAAGCTAACGGTTGGTAGCAATAAATTTAAGCTGTTTCTCGTATAACCGAAGGCCTCTGGAAATAAATCAAAGACCACTGGGCGTCCCCGGACCCAAGTTTGAAAACCTCTGGAACAGCTAACTGGGTTGGCTAGCCCAGCAGCTAAGCTAATGCAGCGTTACTTACCGCGGCTTATTGTGGTTCCGCTCTGGACCGAAAAACAACTGTTAGCAGCCGAGCTAGCGAGCCTCTATCCTCATAGCCCGGGTTTCCTCTCAGCAGATAATCAACACGACGTTCGGCCCATTCCAACCGAAGTCCCTCCTGATTTCAGAGCCACAGTGGAATTGATTAACGGTTTCCAAATCACACTGGCTGAAATATAAACTTTAACCTCGCCAGTTGTCTCTCCAACGTTACTGGGCTACTAGCTTTAGCTAATTGGCTAGCTTAGCTTTGATAGCTTAAAGCTAACGTTAACATTCGCTGTTCTGCGGGGTGTGGCTCGTGTTTCTCCGCGGTGACCCACGTCCAAGCATACTGTCCCGCTACACCAAAGCTTTCTAAAATATACTCTTAAAAGCGGTCTTAATCTCTGCTCCCCATCCTGAGGTTGGACTTGTTTCTCACACCGTTTTTGTTCTTGCTAAATACAAGATGGCACAGACTGGTGGGGCGGGACTCAAGTACTGACCGGAAATGGTTGTTCTGTTTCCTGTGAGGTTTTCACTTCACAAATAAAAGGGTATAAATAAATCGACCTAGATAATATTAATAATCTAGTACAAAGGCTGGAAGGCTTGATTTAATGATTATCTTAACAAGACTCTTTCAGCCACATTTTATAATACTGAGGAGCTGCACTCAATAGACACTGTGTTAACCATGAAAATGAAGCGGGAATGAAAATCCACGCACCAAATCGAGTACAATAACACTTCGTCACTCTCAAGTAGCTGCTTCAGATGTAAACAAATACTCAAGTACTGTTTGATGTGCTCACACTTTACTAAACTAGTTTCATGTCACTTTTTATTTTTACTTCACTGCATATTTAAGGGAAATTATTCACTGCACTACGATTATATATTAACAATATCTGGTGTTATTTCATATTGGTCTGATGACTCAGTGTTTCAGAATGCATTATCAACTCAAGTAATATTAGTAAAACCAAGAGACACATAAAGTTTCATTCACCGATTATCTTTATTGCAAGACCCAGCATTGCAAAAAATATAAAAACATAAAAATATAAAACACAACAAATTTCTTGATTGATATGCTCATACATCATAAATATAAGGACAAAAAGCTACAAACATGATGTAGAAATTTAACAGGTGAATATTACAGTGATCACAGAGTCCATATTAAGGGCCACTTTAGTCCACCTCCTCAATAGTGGGCCCCTGAGAGCCGGCGCGTGCCTGCTCTCTGCAGCTGCTTGCAGGCATCCCTCCCTGATACAACTTGCTGATGATGGGGTTACACACGTTCTCCAGCTCTCTGTGCTTGTGTTGGTACTCCTCTTCATCAGCCAGCTGGTTGTTCTCCAGCCAGGTGATGGTCTCATCACACTTGTCAATCACCTTCTTCTGGTCCTCCTCACTAATTTTGCCCTTCAAGTTCTCATCCTGCACACTGCTCTTCATGTTGAAGGCGTAGGACTCCAGGGAGTTCTTGGCAGCGATTTTGTCCCTCTGAAGGTCGTCCTCAGCTTTGTATTTTTCAGCGTCCTGCACCATCCTCTCGATCTCTTCTTTGCTCAGTCGGCCCTTGTCGTTGGTGATGGTGATCTTGTTCTCTTTGCCGGTGCTTTTGTCCACCGCTGACACGTTCAAAATGCCGTTGGCGTCGATGTCGAACGTGACCTCGATCTGTGGGACCCCTCGCGGAGCAGGTGGGATTCCTGTCAGCTCAAACTTGCCCAGCAGGTTGTTGTCCTTGGTCATGGCTCTTTCCCCTTCGTACACCTGGATGAGGACCCCGGGCTGGTTGTCTGAGTAGGTGCTGAAGACCTGGGTTTGTTTAGTGGGGATGGTGGTGTTGCGCTTAATCAGGGACGTCATGACTCCTCCCGCTGTCTCGATGCCCAGGGACAGAGGCGCCACGTCCAGCAGCAGCAGGTCCTGAACGTTGCCTGAGGTATCGCCTGTGAGAATGGCGGCCTGGACGGCAGCACCGTAAGCCACCGCCTCATCTGGGTTGATGCTCTTGTTCAGCTCCCTGCCGTTGAAGAAATCCTGCAGGAGTTTCTGGATTTTGGGGATTCGGGTGGAGCCCCCCACCAGGACGATGTCATGGATCTGCGCCTTGTCCATTTTGGCGTCCCTCAGGGCCTTTTCCACCGGCTCTAATGTTCCCCTGAACAGGTCGGAGCACAGCTCCTCAAAGCGAGCCCTGGTGATGGAGGTGTAGAAGTCAATGCCCTCAAACAGAGAATCGATCTCAATGCTGGCCTGGGAGCTGGAGGACAGGGTCCTCTTGGCCCTCTCACAAGCTGTGCGCAGCCTCCTCAGGGCTCTCTTGTTCTGGCTGATGTCCTTCTTGTGTTTCCTCTTGAACTCTTCCACAAAGTGGTTGACCATGCGGTTGTCAAAGTCTTCTCCGCCCAGGTGAGTGTCTCCGGCCGTGGATTTGACCTCAAAGATGCCGTCTTCGATAGTCAGGATGGACACGTCGAAGGTGCCTCCGCCCAGGTCAAAGATCAGGACGTTACGTTCTCCTGACTTGCCTCTGTCCAGCCCGTACGCGATGGCAGCTGCCGTGGGCTCATTGATGATCCTCAAGACATTCAGTCCTGCGATGACGCCCGCGTCTTTAGTCGCCTGTCGCTGGGAGTCGTTGAAGTACGCCGGGACTGTGACGATGGCATTGGACACCTTGTGGCCGAGGTAGGCCTCTGCGATCTCCTTCATCTTCACCAGGACCATGGAGGAAATTTCCTCAGGATAGAAGGCTTTGTTCTCCCCTTTGTACTCCACCTGAATTTTGGGCTTCCCTCCATCTGAAACCACCTTGAAGGGCCAGTGCTTCATGTCAGCCTGCACCACTGGATCATCAAACTTTCTTCCAATCAGTCTCTTGGCATCAAACACAGTGTTGCTGGGGTTCAAAGCCACCTGGTTCTTGGCTGCGTCCCCAATGAGCCTCTCCGTGTCAGTGAACGCCACGTAGCTGGGGGTGGTCCTGTTGCCCTGGTCGTTGGCGATGATTTCTACTTTTCCGTGCTGGAAAACCCCCACGCAGGAGTAGGTGGTGCCCAGGTCGATGCCGATCGCTACACCTTTAGCTGCAGACATTTTCACTGGAGATCCTGGCCTGTCAAACAGTTACACAACCTTTTAGAAACTAAACATCAGCACGTTTCTACATGTGCACTGTCTCTCAGCTCACACTGCACAGGCTGCAGTTACATTCATCATTACTGCTCTACTTAAATATTGTTGTGTCAATGTAAACTACTTTCCTCTCATTACTGAAGTGTGTACTCACAGTTTTGTGTTTTCTTGTTGGTCTGTGCGGTGAAGAGGTCTGATCTTCTCCTTCCTCTCTGGATCTTCTGCTGCGCTCTGATCAGTTTCTGTTGCTGTCTCTGCTCTCCGACCTGCCGCGTCCGTGGCAGGTGCAGCTTCCTGTTTATTATTTCAAAATAAAATATAACCCAATTAGATGACTTCAAATTAGATATGCAACCCTTGGTCTTATTTTGAATATATATATATATATACTTTATTTTATTTATTTTAGAAACATTTTTTCTCTGTGTACTACGTTGCACAGAGTGTTTGACCGTAACTAGAATTTCCCTACGGAGATTAATAAAGTTTTCCTGATCCTGATTCTGATAAAGTCTTGCCCGGGTCTGTATAACTGAACATGATCATTTATGTAATTTATAATGAAGAACAATTTTGACGTTAGGACGTTAGCTCCACGTCAACAATTTGTAATTCATTACAAAGCCGGAATTTTAACTAAGTTCTCTAAGGGAAAAAAAAACGTTAGCGGCGTACTTACTGTATGTGAACGATGTGAATATAGTTAGAGGAGAAATTTAGAGATGTCTTCTGTGTCCTGTCGCCTCTCGCCGGTGATCTTCTGACTGTCTCTCACTCCGTCTAACGGTGTTTATACTTTCCTCCTCTGTTCCAGCTGTTTCTCGAGATTTCCCCCCCCGCAGTCTCTTGTCCAATCACAGAGCTTGGCGTGATGACGTATGCCAAAAGCAGACGTTTCTACCGGCTTCCAGTGACGCCGAGAATCTCCTAGAATCTCCTAGAACACACTCGAAATACTAAAAACAATAAAATATGGTAGATTAAAAATCCGAATAAAAATACGGCGATAGTGACAGAGCAAATGTAGGCAGGCTGAACAGGAAAACAACGTAACAAATAAAAACACGATCACTTAACTCGATGCACAAATCAACCAAAATAAATCATTTCAACATCACATTTCCTATTCTTCCACTTAAATGTTCAGTTCGCGTTTGACTCTAAGATGTCTTTCAGAAAGCTGCACATTAATCAGATGACCAAAAATTGGTAAAATTAATAGTTTTTCTAACGGAGTATTGGTGAAAGGTTGTTTACAGAATGATGTAATCCTATTTTTATATCTACATGTTTGTGTAAATGTGCCTATGTACATGTACACATGTATTTTCCTTTTTCTTGTTACTCTGCAGAAATATTCTGTTATTTCAAGCCTTGGAGTAACATCTGAGACAAAAGACAAGTCTGCGATAATAAGAGGGAGAACAACCTTTATAACACGGGTTGTGCTTTATTTAATAAAAAGGAAAATGCAGCAGGAATCTGCAGAAGAACTTAATTAATCTGCTTATAGGCCCCAACTCAGCCTCTTCTGTTCCCAATCCCAGTTTGGTTAAAAGTTAATCAAACACAGTTTTATTTTATGCACACTGTAAGCATGAAATCCACTGAAATATTAAATGTATTTAAAAGAGATTTTCTCGATGGTGTATGTGGCACAGTCATTCTTGTTGTTACCACCAGATGACACTGAAGTCAGCTTGAAAGAACAGAATTAATGGTGTAAAAGACAAACATCTACTGCAAATATAGCCAAAGAAAGACAGGAAAAACAGGATTTTAAAAGAGGAAACTTTCTGAACTAAAGTCCTGTCCAGGTCTCACCTGGAGAAACCTGGCTCAACTTTAGCAGCAGACAGCTTGAAAGATACCAAATCACCAACCACGTAACACACTTTAATGACACATTTCTCTGCAGTGCGATGAACTCAGAACACATGTGTAGTATTTATAATATATACAAATACATATTTTATATAACTGCCTCACACAGACCTGCACATCAACTCCACAGTAGATTTAAAACACTAGCTTTGTACCTCCAATCCCCTGTTCCCTTTGTTTTGTGTTGGTTGTAGTTTTATTTTATAAAACATATTCTCATGTCATCAGGTATCGATATCTTTTACAATTAATGCAGATTATCTTTGAGCCAGCATCAAAACAGCAAACAGTTCAGACACAATGCAGCATTCAGGGCCTCAGAAGGTGTGTTTTTGGCTGTGCTGGCGGCTGTGTTTGGTTATACGCGTGAAGAAGGGTGTGTGGTATGTAAAGTGTTGTCTCTGTGGGTGGAGGATGACAGCAACTCAACACACCTGGCAAGAGAGCAGCTTTAGTGCAGACTGAGCCACACCTTCCTGTTTCAGTAGACCCTGCTCGACTGTTGATTGCCAAACAGTCTGAAGAATCACACCATGGAGGTCCAGCTGTGTCTTTGTGCTGTGGTGCTGTTGGCCTTAATGATTACAGGTGGGTGCTGTTAAAGCTTCTGTATAAAGTAAACCTTGCCTCCGCTGAGTAACTGTGTTGATAGTCTGATTTGTTTTGTGTGTTTTTTAATGACAGTGAAAAAAATCTGAATAGACTGACTTTTCTTTCTCAGCATAACTTTCTATTAATAGCAAATCAAGACAGTTCATTTATATTATTCACATTTGTGTCAGTATCTTTGTGTATTTACTTGGCTTTGTCTTCTCTGGACAGTCTCTCATTCATACACAGTCATAAAAGACAAAAAGTAGAAATTGACTTTAATGGACCAGCTGAGTGTGTCATTCATCTGATCAGTCCTTACACACATACTGGTCAAACAGCTTCAGGTTGTGGCATCGGTATCAGTGATAGCCTGGTATCACCGTATGACGTATGAATAACACGTGAATTGTTACCACTACAGGTTTTTTGCTTTTTGCGTGTCCTTTCACACCATTTAGTCTCCACTGACTTACACTGAGCAGAGACCCAAACGCCAGCTCTCCACAGTGGAAGTCTGTGAGGACTAAATGGTGGAAATGACACATGAACACACAGACGAGACAAACAAATTGTCCTGAGAAGTGGCAGGTACTCATACGTCATCCCATACATTTCACATGTCACATTTAAAACTATCTCAGCATCACTCAACACGAAAATCCAGAACAACCAGTTTTGACTCTGCGTGTTGAGTCGGCTCACACAGAAAGTCCCATGGTTTCATTCAGCTGTCAGTTTGTTTACCAGACCACTCATTACACACAGAAATGCATCCGTAAACCAGTTGAATGGCCGTATAACTCTGACTGGGCCATTTTTCTAATCATGAGCATTTTTATTTTTGGTACTTCAGGAACATTTTGCTGATAATCCTCACAGATTGTTAATGAGTGTGCAGGATGTTTATTGTTATATTGCAGTATTGCTACTTTCACATGAGTACAGGATCTGACAAACAGCGTGGCTCTGTCCAAAGGGAACAAAGTCCACCAACCAGCTCAGTGACGCTCTAAACTCATTGATTGACATTTTATTTCTTGTTCAATGTGAGACAGACCAGAAATGACTTAACTGTCTTCCCTCTTATTTTGTAGTGGCAACCTAATCTCTGGCTGGATTATATTCAGAGGCAAAGATTTTGTTGATTTATTTATTTAATAAATGAAGCTGTAGATTCACTAACAACAGCAGAATCCCAGGAAGTGACCAGAACCCACACCCAGAGTCACGTCGTTGGTTTAGGTATCAGGAAAGATGGAGGTTCGGGTTGAATGTAAATCAACAGGTTGTGTCTGACGTCACTGGTGGCTGGAAACTTTTTTCTATATTAAACCAGACCAGGGTCTTTCCTGAACCTGAACCAGGCGCTGAGAGTCTGAACAGAACCAGAACCAGTTTCATGACACTGGAGTCAGTGCAGGTGGATGTTATACTGAGAGGCTGAGCATAACAACAGAGCTGCCGCTGAGTTCAGCAACACAAAACACAACATATTTGGTTCATTGTTAAAAATTCAAAGGTACAAGCTCGTGAACGTAAAATGTTTGGGATAGAAGTTACTGTAACTATGACAACACATCACATCAACACCCAATCACAGAGCTTAAACTCTGAGCTGCTAACAGAGAGAAATCTGAAAACACAAAGTCTGCAGCTTCACTCACTTCACTTCTAAATTCACTTCAGTTCTGACAGAAGCAGCAGCTAAAATAATGGAGTCATCTCAGTGCTGCAATATTATTAAGTATTATCAGCTTCAAATATTAAATAAACATTAAATAATAATTTAATGTGAAAATGAACTCCAGCTGCCAGAAAAATCCAGCTGTGTAAAAACACAGATTATAACTCTGGGTGGGTACAAGGATTGTTAGAGAGAAAAGAGAAATATTTACATCACTTTATGTCGTGGGACAGTTTTCTCTGTAATTATCTATTTGAACTTTCTTTCCTGCAGCTCACTTGTTTTTTGAAAGGACAGGTCAGATGTTTTGTTTGGCCTGATGTCACAAATGCCAGCCTCACCCAGCAACATACCGTGAATAAAGGAACAACCAGCTGGTTTTGTTTTTTCAAAGAACTTCTCTGAAACGTGATCAGATGTACGCGTGTGCATTTCTGTGTAATCACACCTCTGAATTCAGAATCATTGTTCCTATTGTGTGGGTAATAAAATGCATTATTTCTTGTGTCTCCCACAGGAAATGATGCACAGTTGGATGGTGAGTTTTGTTCTCATACTTCTCATTTCATTTCACTTTGGCCAGGACAACACACATTCACTCCCTGACTTTCACACAGAAAAGGTTTCACACAGGGTTCAAAGGAAACGCTGTTTCTCTGTTTCCCAACTTTCACATTACGTTCTTGCTCCTCAGAGACGTGATCCTCTGACTTCTCATTTAGCTTTGAAACACTGACATGCTGGTGGAAGCGAGAAGAAAAGTTACAGGATCACAAAATCATTGGGGTTCGTCCTGAGGGGAACATGATGATTGTTCAACAGTCACTGACAGATTTCAGTCTGAACCATAGGACAGACGTCCTCATCCATAGAGACATGCTGCAGCAGACAGACGTCCACACTAATGACAGCAACAGACACTTCACCAACACGGCACCGACCGGCAGCAGTAACGTGAACTTTGACTGTTTCCCTCCAGTTTGTGGCACCGCACCACTCAACACAAAGATCGTAGGGGGTGAGAGCGCTGCCCCGGGGACGTGGCCCTGGCAGGCCAGTCTGCACTTGAACGGCAGACATTTCTGTGGAGGCTCCCTCATCAACAACCAGTGGATCCTCACTGCTGCTCACTGTATCCCCAGGTGAGCTCTGACCTGTCTAAACTACACACAGACCAAACTATGAACACAATAAAAACACAGGATGACATTTAAAGGCACTGAAACTTCTGCTGCTGTATGCACAGAGCAGAACACAATCAAAGATTCACACCATAAAAGCAAAGAAAAGCTGCAATAATAAGATCATTGCAATCATAGAAAACTTGATCTGGTCACAGTCACGCTTCCTACAAAACACATTTACTGTTGCAGTTTAGTTGTTTATTTATAAAAACAAAAACAAAGCACAAGTAACATCATCAACAGTCACAGCAGATCTGTTCCTGTTTCCATCACTCACACGTTTTCATGATGTTTTCCTCAGCACCAGCACTGCGGGTCTGCTGGTTTACCTGGGACGAGACACCCAGCAAGGCCTGAATTTGAATGAGGTGTCCCGTTCAGTGTCCCAGATCATCCCGCATCCAGACTACAATTCAAACACAAACAATAACGACATGGCCTTGTTGAGACTGTCGTCAACGGTTGAGTTCACCAACTACATCAAACCAGTGTGTCTGGCGTCAGAAGGCAGCGTCTTCGCAGCCGGGACGACCTGCTGGGTCACCGGCTGGGGAAACGTCCAGAGCGATGGTAATTCTTCTTCTTCTTCTTCTTCTTATTATTATTATTATTATCCACTGATATTTAAATCAACGTTAACAGTGACTGGATGAGTCAGCACTGAATTCAACACGCCACACTGTGTAACAGTGTGCATCACTGATGTGTTGGCTCAGAGACATCAGGCTGTGATACAAACAACCTGCTGATGGAGACGTTGTTGGTTTTAGAGTTTGTTGTCTGATAAACATTAATCTGTCTCCTCTCTGTCAGTTTCCCTTCCCTTCCCTCAGCGTCTGCAGGAGGTGACTGTTCCCATCGTGTCCAACAGTCAGTGCAACAGCGTCTACGGAATAATCACGAGCAACATGATCTGTGCCGGCCTGTCCGAGGGAGGAAAGGACTCCTGCCAGGTGAGTCTGTCTGTCTGCAACACACACACACACACACACACACAGACACACACACACACACACACACACACACACACACACAGGACTTGTATGTTTACGTTGTTGATCTGAGTGCCCGTGTTCTACCTGTGCAGGGGGATTCAGGCGGCCCCTTGGTGAGTAAAGACGGCTCCAGGTGGGTCCAGGCTGGAGTGGTGAGCTTTGGAAACGGCTGCGCTCTACCCAATAACCCAGGAGTCTACGCCCGCGTGTCCCAGTATCAGGCCTGGATCAACAGCCAGATCTCCAGTAACCAGCCGGGCTTCGTCGCCTTCCAGGGCTCCTCCAGCAGCGGTTCAGCCTCCGGAAACACTCACATCATCTCCTTCTCAGTTCCCCTGCTGGTGTCCGTCCTTCCCGTTGTCTTCTCAGTCTTTGTGCTCTTCTAGAAGGTTTAATGATGGTGGAGGTTTGCCAGGTCAGATTAATGCTGAACAACATTTTCTTAAAACAAGCAAAAACAAACAAAGGAGGAATGTTTTCATTATCAGGGAATTATTTCCTAAATGAAGTTTATTAAATGAAGCACAAAATGGCCCTTGATGATGTTTGGGAGCGTTTACCTGGAGGAGTCAGCTGCTCACCTGTGTTTGATCAGGTCATTGCTTTGTCTGTCTGTGTAAAAGCACCTTACTGTCGTCACTTTTCTCTGATTAAGGCTTTTGGCTGAAACACGTCACCCAAAACAAATTAAATCAAATTTGTCTCCCTGGTTTCATATGATGGAATTAAATTAAATTATTGTGATAACTGTGAACTCAGATTAATTACATCCTTATATTGTGTATAATGAATTGTAGTTAGTAGTTGTAACAATACTATTTAAGTCATGAATGTATTAATATTCCAGTTCCCAGTTCATTTGTTTTGCTCCTTTAACATTTACAGTTTCCATTTTGGGATGATTTAATGAATGAATTCATCCATTCACACCTAACCCTCTATCACAGCTGTTAGAGTAAAAGCAATAACAAGCATTTTATTTGTACCTTTGAATTTTCTGTGTTTATGAGCACAAACCTTACAGATTTGCACTGACAGTGAGTTTGGGACTTGAACCTGTGAAGTGGCCGGAGCAGTGAACTGTATTACCTCTTTACTCTGTCAATAACTCATGACTGTAACTTTCACTGCCTCCAGATTATTTTTGCACTGAGCAACTGCAACTGTGATTTACTGTTTAAGCAAAGCTCTTATATGAAGAACATTCAAATTCTATTCACGTTGCTCAGATTTATATCATTTTACATTCAAATTAACAGGAAACAACTTTCAGTATGAAACCACACACTGACACAGTCTCAACAACAACAACTGAGGATCACAAAGGCAGGACTGGATTATACTGGATTGTACTGGGCTGTTCCTGTGGGTTTGGTATCTTTTTGTTAAACTTTTCAGAATGTTTTACTTTCTGACTGTATCACGTTAAATAAATGCTTTTTTTCTTAACATCTGGAGTTTTGATGCTGTCGTATAAATTCCTGATTGTCTCCCTCTGTGAGGAAAGTGTAAAGGAAAGTGAAAGAGAGGGACAGAGACATGAACCAGAACTGAAAGACGACAGTTTGCTTACAGGGCTGATGGCTGACAGTCCTGTGCTAAGCTTAATGACGGGTCACTGTGGCCCAGAGGGTGTTCAAAAAATAAGGAAAGGAAAAATAAACAGTTATTCTGGGTGAAATATTCAACATCCAACACGGTTTTTATTACGGTTCTGTTCAGTCAAAGAAAAAAAACATAACCTGATTCTTTGTTGTTCATATTTTCATATATAATAAGATATAATGTTGTATTTACATCGTTATTACAGAGGTCTGTGCTTTACTCTCTTATTTCTGACTGATCAATGCTGCTGCAGGTGTAAATACATTCATGTGGGAGGCAACAGATGCAAAGGGACTTGGTCTGTCAGAGTTTTAGTATCGATAGTTCCCATAGACCCTGAACGCAGCTCCCGGTCTGTTTAATGTGGTGTTTTCTGATTGGACCTCCTGCAGGAAGCGAGACGGAGGTTCATGCTTCGCGATTATGTGATAGACTCAGGCTGTTTTCTCCTGAGCTGAGTTAAATTTCACTTTTCTTTAACTGGGTTTTGAATGGACCGTAATAAAGCCTCATGCATTCAGTTTGTTGTGATTTGTGTCTTCGTCGTCCTGAGGGCAGAGGAGCGGGAAGGTGACGGAGGAGGCTGGTGAGTTCACAGACCTGTTTAAACCCAGTCTGTGTTTAAACACAGACCTGTTTAAACCCAGTCTGTGGTTTGAACCCACATGTTTGTTAGGTCAGGTTCAAATATCTGATCTGCAATTTACATTTTCTAATTATAAACTAAAATCAACGGGCAGAGTTTCGCCTTGTTGAGCAGCGATACCAGCTGTTCTGACCGAACGTCACACCAAACTTCATTTAAAAATCTGTCAATTTAACGTCTATGTTGAAGTTGGATATTCGTTGGACAGATACTCACTCCGGGTCCAGCGGCGGCTTCAGTCAGTTTCACCGCGTGTGGGCAGCAGGAGGGCGGTCAGATCACCTCCCCGCACTCCTGCTCAGGGGCTGGGGGGTGACTTTGGGACCATCACTAAATTACTGCTTTAACGACGGAACACTGACGTGACTCACCTGGGATTCACCTGTAACATGTCACAAAACACACAGACAAACCAACAGAGTGACAACAAAGAGACACAAAACCACAAAGAGAGGAGAGTGGATTAAGATATTATGTAAACAGAAGAAAAAAACAAAGCTGCTTCACCTCAGATGTTTTCTCACCGACATCAGGTTAAAATGACCAGCGATGGGTTCACAGTCCTACAGATGAGTCCGCTGCTGCTGATGCTTCATTAACTTCATTATTGATTCATCTGCTGATAATTTTCTGTTTTGTCTCTAAAATAATCTGCAGTTTTATTTGACTCAGAAATATTCAGTTTACATCAGGCTCTAATGTTTCTGTCTGCCTCTGTTCAGGTTCTTAAATTCAGATTTCAGCTTACAGGATGAAGGTCCCTGTAACATCGACGTGTTGGACAGCTCCTCGCTCTCATATCAGCAGTTCATCGAAAGGTGAGTGTCATAAAGAAGCTGTTTAATTATCAGTTATCATGACTTACAATCAGACTCGGCTGGCCTTCAGACTAAAGCTCTGTGCTGCTGATGAAATCATTCTTTCTCCATTTGCAGATATGCATACAGCAGACCGGTCATCCTCAGAGGTCTGACCGATAACACGGTGCGTATTTCACCTTTTATTCATTTATTCACGTGTTGTAAAATCCGCAGTGTTAGCAGATTCACTGCTGGCAGATACTTGACACAGATGTAGAAGAGTTACAGGCGTGTATCTGAACGCACCACCTCGGTTTGAGGCCTGGGGTTTGTGCTGAATCCTCACAGCTGTCCTGTCCACACTGCACAGTGAATGCTGGAGCTAAACAGATGCATCCTGACCTTGTTTTAGAAATTCAGGCTGCTGTGCTCCAAGTCAAGCTTACTGCAGGAATACGGCGGCCGGAAAGTGAGGCTCAGTACAGCGAACACCTACTCTTACAGGAAAGGTACGGACGTCTGACACTCACCTGACAGTAGCTAACGCACCCTGCGGGCAGGGTTTTGTGTTTTTCATTCATTCATTCACTTATGACCATGAAACATTCACTGACTGGTTGTGATGAATGTGCTGCAGTGGACGTGCCTTTCCGGGAGTATGTGGATCGTTTCCTGAGGCCTCAGTCCACTGACGCCCTCGGCAGCGGTGAGTCCAACTGTCCTCTGCAGACCGAGCGTTGACCGTGCAGCTCGGTAACTGCTGTGTCTCCCTCTGAGGGTTAGCATGGAGGGTGCTGGGGGCTGAGGATGGATATCTGTTTTATGTTGAAGCTGAAGTGTGGGGCGGTTGGTCTAATGTATAGTTCAGGTGGAACTGATTCGATAGACCCGTGAACAGCTTCCTCCGCTCTGACCTGGCTCTAACGCCGCACGGCTCCTGGTGAGGAGCTGCCTGAGCAGGAGACCCGGCGGGGAGACGCGGTGGCAGCTCGTTCTGCTTCTGATGGAGCTGTTTGGTCAGTTTGGTTTCCCCCTCCTCTGCAGACACGCTGTATTTCTTTGGAGACAACAACCTCACCGAGTGGCAGAGTCTGTTCGGGCACTACGAGTCTCCTCCGTACGTCCTGCCTCACACCAGCGGCGCGTACAGCTTCGGGATCGCAGGTCAGTGAACGATCAGCAGGGTAAAGCAAACCGTTTCCGCTTTTCACGGTCTCCTGTCACCGGAGGAGCAGCTCCGACAGCTCAGCCAGGCGAAGGGAAGCTGACAAGCATCGAGTCGTTTCCCTCACTCTGCTGCAGGTTTAATGCTGATGGATGAAATGAATAGTTGTGTCTGTCCGTCCACACTCAGTAACCCATGATGAAAATAGGTTTTTACAAATGTATAATTCGTAAATTTGTTAAAACTCAGAAACTAAAATCTGTCGCTCACTGACACGCTCGGACCCTTCAGGTCCTCCTCTGGCAGCAGGTCCAGCTTCAGGTCTCCTCGGCTGGGTCTCTACTGTCTCTGTCTCTGATCCTGTCAGGCTCCGTCAGACCGGGTGTGAAGTGTAAATCCAGATCTGCTGTTTCTGTCCTCAGGTCCTGGAACAGGAGTTCCCTTTCACTGGCACGGCCCTGGTTACTCTGAGGTCAT
Source organism: Toxotes jaculatrix (assembly GCF_017976425.1). Classification (NCBI taxonomy): domain Eukaryota; kingdom Metazoa; phylum Chordata; class Actinopteri; family Toxotidae; genus Toxotes; species Toxotes jaculatrix. Next base: position 1,083,709 of record NC_054411.1, read on the forward strand.
CTATGGAAGAAAGGTAAACAACAACAACAACAACAACAACAACAACAACAACAAGCCTTTTCTCTCGTCTCCTGCCTGTCACGCTGATTTATTCAGTCCAGACTGAGGTTCGTGTTTCTGGACTCAGGTTTGCTGAACTGGTTTATCAGCTGCACATTGATGCTGTCGCTTTCCTGTTCTGCTGGATTGAGACGTGGAGGCTGGAGAGGCCTGATAACGAGCTCAGTGAGTGTAGCTGTAACTGGGAATAACTCCGTTTTCTTCACACAGCGCTGGTTCCTCTACCCGCCTGACAAGGAGCCTCATTTCCACCCGAACCACACCACCCTGTCCTGGGTGACGGAGACCTACCCCCACCTGCCCGAGGACGAGGCTCCGCTGGAGTGCACCATCAGACCCGGAGAGGTACCGGACTCATAAATGTGAAACTTGTTTTAGTTCAATAATTCATCAGAGTGAAAACCGAGTCAGTTTGAGACCGAGTTCACTTTTCACTGAGTTAAAAAAAACTTAAAAAACAAACAGCTGAGAGTGAAGGTCCGATGTTTTCCCGCCAGGTGCTGTATTTCCCCGACCGCTGGTGGCACGCGACTCTCAACCTGGACACCAGCGTCTTCATCTCCACCTTCCTCGGCTGAGGAACCGAGTGAACTGTGACCTCTCTGATTCCACATGATGCCAACGTTTAGTTTCAGGGACTAAAGAGAAGCATCGTCACATTCCAGGTGAATCTCTCGAGACCCGAGATTCATTTTGTTCTTTAAAGCAGCCATGTTTTCTGCTGCTGCTGAGAATAATAATAATAATAATAATAATAATAATAATAATGTGCATTTAATGACCAAAGCAGCAGAAACAGATGGTGTGGATCAGGGTTCAGCAGGTGTGGGTGTAGAACAAGGTGCAGCAGTTACTGTACGTGCTTCAGCCACACGCCACCAGGACCAACGGCCAAAATAAAAACTGGACTTTTATTCTGCACTGAACAAAGTTAAACACAAAAACGCAACAGGACCATCACTTACAGCTCAGATGGAGACACGTGAGAGTTAATTCCATACAAATGTCATTCTGATTCACCTGCTGAGCTCTGACATTAAAACGCTGCCAGGTGACATGATGCCTGTGCTTGTTTGAACAGATGAAAATAAAAGATCGGGACAGTTTCCGTGTGTGTGACTCTGCAGCGAACGTGTTCAGACATCAGCAGGTTGATGATTCAAAGTTCAAACGAGCAGCTCCAGCTAAAAGAAAAGCACACACTGAGTTTGTGACGAAGCAGCGACGCCTCAGGCTGGATCCTGATTTCAGTTTCCAGCATGTGAACAGAAACATGTGCAGCACACACGTGTTACCAGAGGTGGGACCAAGTCATTGTTTTGCAAGTCCCAAGTAAGTCTCAAGTCTTGGCCCTCAAGTCCCGAGTCAAGTCCCAAGTCAAGACAGGCAAGTCCCGAGTCAAGTCCAAAGTCAAGATTGACAAGTCTCAAGTCAAGTCCAAAGTCCTACACTTTGAGTTTCAAGTCCTTTCGAGTCCTTTTAACCACACAGCAATAATATATTATGTAAGAGGTAAGCATATTAAACAGATGTCAGAACATCCCTTATAGCAACACATGAACTGTATTGAAACTACTCTTAATTACTCATATTATTAATATCAATCTTAACATTGTGTGATAATATATTTTGTATTTTAGTGTGTTACGTTGCAGCACGTAGACCAGCAACTCACGTGTGCAAGCTAACTTGTTTTTTCGTCAATGGACTGCTAGAGAGTAAGAGCAACGAGCAGTATAACTTTGTTTTCCTGTCGGAAAAATCCGTCTGACAGCAAGCTAAAACGGTACACATATTCTTAATATAGCGCACATTTAAAGTGATCTTGATTTTATTAGGTTTGCCTCTTTGTAGGTGGCTAAAATATGCGTTGCTGCTAACCGCCGTCTACTGTGTGATACCTTGACTAATGTTATGTATAAGTACCTCAACCATAGCCCTGTTAAAAAAATACTTAACAAAGGTATGAATAAGGGAGTGAACTCGCAGTAGACGCAACAAATTACCGTGTTTGCAATGATTTAGCTACACAGCAAAGAAAAATTAGCTACTTAGCCAATAAATGTAAGCTTTCATTCAGAACTTACCTTTCTTTGTGCAACTTCAGATGTCGAACGAAGTTCGAGCCACATGTTTTGCATACTGCAATTCGTTTTTTATTGACCACCTCGTAGTTTTTATACCCGAACGAAACTATCTTTGGTATCATTTTTTCCAGCTAGCGCGCTGTTTGACAGTCCGTCTTCATTGGTTGTCCTGCAATTTGATTGGATGGATGCTGTCGGATCAAAACAACGTTGATCTAATTTGATTGGATGTTGTGCCAACAGCACATACACACACAGACGCACACATACAAAGAAAGATACAGAGCGTTCCTTAATAACATCCTTTTTAATCTTTGGGTTTTTGAGGAAAGTAGCAAGTCTTGTCGAGTCAAAAGGCTCAAGTCCAAGTGAAGTCACAAGTCATTGATGTTAAAGTCCAAGTCGAGTTGCAAGTCTCTTTACATTTTGTCAAGTCGAGTCTAAAGTCATCAAATTAATGACTCGAGTCTGACTCGAGTCCAAGTCATGTGACTCGAGTCCACACCTCTGCGTGTTACACACAGACACACAAAGTCTGGAAAACCAGCAATTTAGACAAAGGGTTTAACAATGAACAAGAAAAGAAAGTTAAAAAAAAAAAAGCTGCATCAGAGTCTGATCATTACACTTACTGATCAGCAAACACTGACACACACACACACCCACCCACACCCACACACACCCACACACACCCACACACACACACACACACACACACCCACCCACACCCACACACACCCACACACACACACACACACCCACACACACCCACACACACACACACAGTTTCCTCTCTGTTTGCCAGCAAACACAACATTTCTCCTTCAGAGCATCTTCTGGTCTTTCTGGATCGGATCCCTCTGCACGTGTCTGTTCTGGATTATTGCTGCTGGTTCAGTTCCGTCAAATTGTCACAGGAAGAATTAATATTTTAAATATTATTGTTATGTTTCCACCGAACGTTTCTCATTGGTCTGAATCTGAACCTGAATTCTGAAACTCTGACTCGTTTGAAATCATCTGAGGTTTAAACCAACGCTCCGTCCAACAGGCCGTTCAAAGCCTGAGCGCCGCGCATGGAGTTTCACTTCCTGTCGTTCATTCATTGAACTGAGTGACATTAAAGAACAGACATGCTGACATTTAAATTCTTCACTTTAAATTTGATTGCTGCTTTTTCAGTGTTGTTCATACGACATTAAAACAAATCACTACACGAAAATACCAAGAAGTCAAAGTGCTGATTTGTCTCAATCTACTTTCAGTCACAGCAACAATAAATTATTTGAATTCACATAGAAACTGAAGTGGGATTTGTTCTTAAAGCAGACGTCTGCTGCAGCTGGACGTCGATGAATCAGAAACATGTTCTGATTGGTGGAGAGTAACTGGGTCCAGTTTACCCTGAACGGGCTCTGGATGGGTGATTCAACGTTTTGCTGATTAAACATCTGGAATTTTACTCAAGTAAAATTTTGAACGTGGGAGTTTCACTTGTAACGGGGTATTTTGTGCTGAAATATATTCATGTAACAGAACATTAAACTACCTCACAGGTACACGCGTGCTGATGATCCTCTCATTTCATCTTCTTTCCCTTCTCCTGTTTCTCATTCCTGTAAAACATTCTGTGACTGTTTGGTAATAAGGTGCCATATGTAGAAAATTCAGGTAACTCTGAGAAATTATTCAGAAAATATGGACCAGTAAAACTGAAATGGCTGTTTGGTGATTTCCAGCTGTTACTGAAGCTAAAACGCAGCTGATCATCAAACTGCAGGAGAGTCAGGTCACGTGATTTGTTCTGGACATCGAACCAAAGACGGAGCAACGGCTCAAACACATGAGCGAACACACTGATTGATTCAGAAACTCAAAGTAAAATCCCTTCCTCCTCACTGCTCAGTAGTCCTCCACCCACCCATTCTCCAAAATAAAAGCATCAATTACTTCCTTCATGGCCAGGTTGGGGATGAGCTGGTCTTGGGTCAGTGGGGTGCGCGTCACCGGGTCAAAATGTCCGACTCGCTGAAAGAGAAGAAGAAGAAGAAACACTGCAGTCAGCTGCTTTAACGGGTAACGTGGTGACGTCGTTTCTCTGAGCTCGAGGAACAGTCCAGGAGCCGACGCTCTGATGACTCCTGAACATCTGAGTAAATCTGGGGTTTTTACCTGCAGGTGCTCCTCGATGTCTTTCCGGTCGTAAGTGACGCCGCTGGGAGTGATGCAGGGCTCTCTCATCAGCTCAAAGCTGATCTTTCCACACAGGAAGTCTGGGATCTCACGCTTCTGTCAACACACACAAACACACTCTACTGTCCTCTTATAAAACCACATCAGCTGCGTTAACTGGCACTGAAAGACAGTTTCAGACCAACAGCAGGACGCTCCTCGTCCCCGTCCAGTGTTGTCTTCTGGGACAGAGTTTAGTGAACAGGCACCAACACTAACCTTCCTCTTCTCATCTACTTGACAGAACAGCTCCTCCATGTCTGAGAGATACTTGTCCTGTAGAGAAACAAACAACAAAACAAAAACACTCTACATCACAAATAATCAGTTTATAAACAGAGCAGGTAGATTTACCTTCAGCTTCTTCATTTAATCCTTTCATATATTTCATCTCACTGGCTGCGCTGCCTTCCACCTCCACTGCTACACAACTTCATCACCAGCCGCACACATCTCATTTTTCCACATGTGACTTTCATATGTTTCATACACCTCACTTCTCCCTCCACAGGTGTTCTGTCTGTAAACAGATATCACATTTGATTTTTGTTTTATTTGTTACTTATTTGTTGTTTGAGTTCAATAACTTTTGACCCAAAGTGTTTATCTGAAGAAAACACTGAACAAGAGTCATTAAATATCTCAGAATAATTCACAAATCAAGCAAACGAATACTTGAAGTGAGGCTGTGTTTTCAGTGCTAAAGGTGGAGCCTCGTTACCAAAGTCTGAACTAAAAGTCAAAACAAAACCCTACGTGTTTCGTGTGGATCTCGTTGAGATTGTGTTGAATTCTGCTGTCCTCAGTCTTGTCCTCTTGTCTCTGTCTGCAGCCGTCCAGTTCTCTGTAGATTAGACCAACACTTCAGAGACCAGAAAAACTCACAGAGGAAACGTGAGATCCAAACCAGCGCTGGAGTCGACCTGCCTCTTTTTCTCAGCGAGGATGAGTTTGGTGAGGTAGGCGTGCAGCTCGCTCTCCTGGTTGATCCTCCTCTCCTCCATGCTGTTCCAGCGTTTCTTCTTCGCTATCCGCAGAGCGCTGGGGATGTCATCACCGAAGTTCAAACGCTGCTCTTTAGCCAGGTTATAAGCTGGAGAGAAAAAAAAAAGAACTGTGATTTTATTTCATCCAGTGTCAGTGCAGAGCCTGGAAACAGGCAGCTAACAGCTTTATGAGGAGATGACACATCTGAGCGTTTCAGTTTGCTCTGATCTTTTTCCACCGAGCACGTTCGATTTCATCCCTCGTACCTTTCTGCAGGTTGCCGATGGCTTCGTCATAGTTCTCCATCTCCAGGTGACACTGGCCCATGAAGAAGTGAGCTTTGACCGACTGGCTGTCCAGCTCCAGAGCGTGTCTGCAGTCTGCCAGAGCTTTGTCGTACTGCTGCAGCTTCACGTAGCACAGTGCCCTGTTAGTGTAGTACGCCGGGACAGAGGGACTGTGGCTCTGACAGAAGGAAAAAAAAAAGAATCAGCATTACTAACGATTATGGGTCAGTGCCGTTCACATGTTGACCCTCTGTTTGTCTGCTGGATTCTGTCCTTTGAGTTCATTAAACAGCAGCAGGAAGAAACAGAACAGAGCAGCTTCACGGTTCTTCTCCTGTGGAAAGAGCGTGTTGATGCAGACCCACAGACACACGTTCCCCATCACCCGGTCCTTACTATGGCTTTGCTGTAGCAGGAAGCAGCCTCCAGGTACTTGCGGTTCAGAAAGAGGCGGTTTCCCTGCTCCTTCAGCTCCTGAGCCGACACCGAGGCGCTTTTCTCTGGACTCTCTGACATTTTGTCCACCTGGCTCGCTGCTCCGCCGGCAGCTGCCCCTTCACTTTGCTTCCCTATCCTGACGCTCAGATCCAACAGGCGGGACAGAAACTGGAAAAACAAAAAAATACAAGGAGCAGATTAAGTTCAAGGGGGCGTCATTTACACAGCAGCTTCATTTAACTCACACCAAGATGGAGCCAGAGTCCTGAGAGGAAAACATCAGAACGATTGTTTGGAGCCAAGGAGGAGTTCAACTGTAAAAGAAAAACTTTTTTTATTTTACTAGGACTTCTTCAACAGATCTGAACAAACATTCGATCCTCTTTCATTCAGTGCCTGCAGATACAGGTCACATACTGAAAACCACCAGGAAAATGAGCTTTGTCATTAATTCAGCTGAAATATCAATAGCTGTAATATTCTCCTGTGGAAAAAGCAAACCTCACTCCCTGAGGAGGAGCACCTGGACCCAGGACTGTGGCTCTCAAGGTGCAGGTAAGGTGCAGGGGGTGTGCCTACGTTCCCCACGTGATGTCAATTGATGATTTGTTCGAGCGCTGTTTTAAAGAGGATCAAATGTTAGTTCAAATGCGTAAACAGAGTCAAAGGCTGTCTGTCTGTGTATCTGTCTATCTGATCTGTCTAACTGCGTCTCACGGTCCCGGATCAGGTCTTTCTACCTGGGACCTGACCGGCTGACTCTCTTAGGACTGTGGCCGTCCTCTGCGGCTCACTGGCAGCGTGTAGCTACCGTTAGCCGCCTCCCTGGTCCCCTTCACCGCCTTCTCCTGTGTGTCTCCGCCAGTTTGGTCCTAAGTGTCCGCGGGCTGTGTCTCGGCTGGTTCCCGGTCGGAGCGGCGGCCATTTCGAAGCCAACATCCCAGTGAAAGGATGGTTTCACCGAGCGCAGCCGCAGCCAGCGGTAACCGAGTGCGACACATGAGAGGCTGGATGGTTACCGACATATTTCACCGTCAGCGTACAAACCTGGAGCCGCTGCCTGATGAACACCTTCACCGCGAGGAGCCGCCGAATCCTGCGAAGCTAACGTTTATTAAAAAGCACAGGCCGTTTTCTGGTAAATTAGCTCGGCGGCTAACTACCTAGCCACAGGTTGCCGGAGACGTGCAGCCGACAGATGTTTTGGTTTAGATCTGTGACGCAAAACGCGTCACCAGCAGACACGCCCAACGACAGGGGAAGTGTTGCTTTTATTTTGAAAAATAGTTTTTTTTTTTTTTAAAAGGTTTCCTCGTGGACAAAATGTTTTATTGTGGAAAATAATTGCACCTTTATGAATGTTTTTTAATTATGGCTAAATTTCACACTACATTCACAAACGTGTCAGGAGTCAAACGTTACACTATGGACGTAGTTTAACTGGTTTCACTGTTTATGGATATTTCCTTCTGAGTGAATTAACATACATAAGTGGGCTCTCGCATCTTAATATTATTATTTGTTTTAACTGCTTGAATGTAAAGAATACAGTGAAGGTCACACCTAAATGTTAAATATAACACTAATCACGTCAAAATTCCTTAAATTCTATCTTAACTGCAAATATAAGAGGTAAGCCAAAGATAAAGAGCTATACACATTTTAATAGACGAAGCATCATAACAGCTTTCAAACATTTGCATAGTTTTTATCTCCTCTCTAACAACACAATGGTGGTTTTGGATTCATGAGCAGAAAATATTTGTATTCACTGTGCATATTTAAAACATCTCCTTTAAAATAAAACACCACGAGAATCCAGCATAGTTAAAAGTTCATAAAGTGCTAATGCAATCACACAGCGAGTCTCTGCTGTATCTCTAAACTAAAATGCTTTATTTAAACATCCTACATGTTACAAATGTGCAGTATGATTGAATAACACAGAGGAGAATAAACACCAGGTTCTGTTCATCTATCACCAGTGCAGTAAAGACAGTCTGGACCTGAAGACCATCCTGTGATCTGAAATGTAAAGTGCATCACGTGTTCTCTAAACGTTGTTCATCTCTGTGAAGTGATGAGCAGCTTCTGCTTGTGGAACAGACATTTCTCAGAGGCAGAGCTGCTCACAAGACACAAATAAATGAACGGACCTGTTGTGTGAAGGGATCCATACACTGGTCTGTCGCCTGATCCGATGCTACTACCTGAGGGGCCCGACGCCCCGGCATCAGTGTACGTCAGCTGCTGTTTAACTGAGGGAGCACCTGGGCTGTCAGTCACTGTTCAAGCCTGATATGTGGCACAGGTTTGACTTTAGATGGAAGAAGCAACATTTAATTCTGAAAAGTTATAAGATGAGTATGTTTCTGTCTCACAGCAGCTCTGACTCTCAAAAATGTTTGTAGAACTACAACAGCACCCGGACACATGTGACCTGAGTCTGTCTTTTTTGGGAAATATACCTGTTTTCCGTCAAACAGTCAAATGAGACAGATCTGATTCCTGGTTGAGCTCCCCCTCTGCAGTCAGAGGGGACGAGGCTGGTGCAGACCTGCGGTCTCTGGACTCAGAGCAGGGCTGTGTGTTGCCTTTGAGGGACTCCAGTTCCCCAGAGAAGCCTGGACAGCTTTCCGATGAGCCAGTCTGTGTGTGATGGAGAATCCAGCATTGCCCTCCAGCTGGGATAAAACCACCAGCACCTGTCTGAGAGGGAAGTGAAATTCATTTAAAAATTCATTATTTTAACTGTTTTCCATCAGTGTGAAAGTGAGACTGAGTGAAACGCTGGACTTTCATCTGTTTCTCATGGAAAACATTACAACACCTTCAGTTCTGGTTTCTAATAATATTAAACACTACAACCAGCAAAGTTTGTGTGTCTTCCCTGGACCGTTGGCTTCAGCTCTGATGTGTGTGTGGCGGCGAACCTGTGCAGAGGCGGGATGCTGTCGATGGTTTTGAGGCTGCTGCGAGTCGACACCACGTTGAAGCTGTCGCTGCAGTCGCAGGACACGTGCAGGTGGTGCCTGGGATGTCTGTTCTCCACCATGACGATGAGCCCCGCCCAGCCGTGGGTCAGGTAGTAACAGGTCATCCCCTCCCGACCCTGACACACACAGCAGGTTCAGGAATGAAACTCTAACAAACGTTAAATGAAATGAACTGATGCAGGCAGAGAGCAAATCCAACGGAAGGCCTTTCATGATGCGTTCAGGAACACAGTGGTAAATTTCATGTTAGTTCATGTGAGTTAAGTGAACAATGTGTGATTTTACAGATATAGTTTGGATTCACCAGCGATCCTGTGACCACCTGAACACAACCACTCTGTAAATGTGACTAAATTTCAGACCGAGCGATGAGGACTGAGCGGCAGCAGCTTTACCTCGTGTCTCTCTCCTTTGGTTTCTGTCAGTTGGATGATGGCGTCGGCGATGGTGGTGCTGGAGGCTGTTACCTGCTCCACCATCACAAGTCTGGAGCTGTACACAGCCAGCATGTAACTGGGCGCCTCTGACCTGCCACAGCTCGCTGAAAACACACAACAGAGACTCTTAACAGATTCAGATCATGTGACCTTTTGGACTTTAGTTAAAGATCCTTCTCTTTTACTCTGCACACACCTTCTGAGACGTGCTGCCTGAAACTAAAGGCTGCACGCTGCTGATGTAGGTTTGGTAGATTTTCTTTTTCAGACATTCTCCTCATCCTGACTGAGCAGCACCAGTTCGCCATCTACAGGCTGGTGCTGTTCATGAGGTGCAGCTGCAGAAACACTTCAGCTGCTGCTGATCTTTACATAAATAATCATGTTAAAGGTTTTGTGGTCTGGTGTATGTCATAGATGCGTTCGGGCTGCATGTCTGTTACTTGTGTAGATGCAGTTTGATGTAACCCGGCGTTATTTCCATGTCCTAAGTTTGATTCAGGACACAGAAAACCAGCCTCACTGCTGGAAATCAGCCTGATGTCAGAGTTACTTGATGCTTACTTGTCTCCTCAGTGATGGTGCTGTGCCAGTGGTTAAAGGCGCAGCAGAGCACGGCGTATTCGCCCGGCTCCAACATGACGTCGCATCCCACAAACCTCTTCACCGAGCGTCGGCTGTGAGCCAGCAGACGACCCAGCGTCAGAGTCCCGGAGCTGTCGTAGGCGACCCGGAAAACCAGCACACACAGATCCAACAGGTGGCTCTCTGCTGTGTCCCAGCGCCTGAGGAGACACAGGAGGAAAGTTCAGGACGTGGACTTTAACCTGTGGAGATACCTATGGCTCAGGTTGCATTTCAGATGTCACCTGTTCATAGCTCCATCACAACACCAGACATTTACATGTGTAGAACAAAGGCCTCCGTCTTAAAGCTCCACAGGTTGGAGCGTGGATGTGGGCCTACCTGCTGCCCTGCTGGAACAGAGCCAGTTCTACAGCCGTTCTCTCCAGCACCGTGACAGACACCACCGTCACCGGAACGTCGGCTCCTCGGGGGAAAACACCCGGGACCCGAAGCTCCTGCCAGTCTGAATGAATCTTACAGATGTCCACTGAGTCAAAGTACCTGCCGGGGTCAAACACACACTCACAGACATGTGAACACACAAACACACACTACACAATATGGCACTTCACCGTTCCCTTGGCTGAATATATTTTTGATCTATTAATGCAAACATTTTCATGCATCAACCAACCAGCTAACTAACTGTTACTCCTCATGTACCTGATGAAATCCCAGAAGTCCATCCAGAACAGGCCGTCCTCGGCCCGCTGGGCGCACAGTTCCCTCTTCAGGTGTGGAGGCCAGTTTGGCCAGTCGTCGGCCCAGGGTCCGGTCCACGAGAACCGACCCCACGGGTTCCTCAGCTGCAGCAATCTGAAACAGGTGGCAGGAGGTTGTGTTTTATAGTTACAGTGCAGAGCCGCGGAGCTGCAAGCTCAGCACCCCCACCTCAGCACAGTTAGACTACCCGTGCATTTCCTGGGAAAGTTTGTTCAACAAAAACAGACTTGGTTCTTCTTCACCTGTGAGAGTCTACGTCTCGGACATCGAGGACAGAGTAAGCGTGTCGCGGGCGTAAACCCAGAGACTCGTACTCTGTGTCGTCCACTTTCATGTTGCCTCCTCCGCAAGACGCCCCCATCAGGAAACTAGCAGCACACAGAGAGTTAGGACTGATCAAATAACACGAACACACCGGGATCAGAAACTAGCTTCGCTCAGACTGCTTCAGTCCCCTCAGAGACGTCCCCTGACACTCACCCTGCTTCTTTGGAGCTCAGCATTTTGGCCCAGATGAGGTCTGTGTCAACGTGTTCTTCCTTAGGGTTGGTGGCACTGACCTGGAGGGCCAGCGACTCGCAGGGGGCCCCGGTCAGCGTGGACAGGCCCTCAATGGCACGGCCTGCCTGCAGAGCAAAGTAGGAACCATGGAGCTTGGCCAGAGCTTTTTCTATCAGAGCCACCCAAAGCTGCTTCCTCTGGGCCTGGATTTAAGAGAAGTTATGGGTAAGTAATTATCTCCTGTACCACGGCTAACAAATCATATGTTGGGGGGGCAGGGCGGGGGTTGGAGGTACTGTTCAGACAGTGTGAATGTTCGACCTGAGAGAAGAGGAGGTGGCCGTTCTCGTCGCAGGGCAGCATGTCGTCCACTAACACGGTGGTCCACGAGCCGTCCTTGCAGAGACGCACCTGATAGGCTCCTTCCGCACACAGCGAGCGGGTCACCATCACCTTCTCCACCAGCTCGGGACGCTCAGCCAGAACAGCCAAGGCACTCAGGAACCTGTGCTCCAAAACATTCAGGAGAGCAGACAAGCTGCGCTGGATCCATCTGGAGTTTCATACAGTGCAGCAACCGTTCGGCGTCACAGTGTTTAAGAGTAACATCATTTAAACAGTGCTGGAGGGTTGTGTTAGAAACCTCTAATCTTTATTCCTATGAGAAACTGTTATCATAGATCCACGTGTTGTTCAGCTTCTTCCTGCAATATTTCAAACACTCAGTAGAGGTCTGTGAGTAATTTTCAGGCCGAGGCTCAAAACCAGAGGAGACCGAGCCTTTCGAGCCGGGACCCGGCGGCGGTAGAAGGTCGTGCAGGAGGAGAGCAGGCAGACCAGCTCTGCTTCCTCTTTTAAATCGCTCTTATTTTAAAACTTGTCTTTAAAACTTTTAACCTTGTTTGTTATTGTTTCTGTTTTACTCCTGATTTTAACGAACTTCTATAAATGATTAATATCATTATTTATAAATAGATAAATCAGTGTTGTTATGGTGTGTGGAGATTTACAGGCCACAACATAACAACTGACAGGTGAAATGTTTTTTCTTTCTCATTTTGATTCCAGACGCTTGTGTTTTCTCTCACCAGCAGTTACCCAGAAGTCCCTGCAGGATGTCAGAGGGGCGAAGCGTGCGGAAAACAGACCACTTGATCGCACGGTCTCTGAAGTTGCTGCAGCTGATTTCATGGGGACGAAGCCACTTTTTGACCCGATGCTGGACGCTGTCGTCCACCGGGAAGCCCACGGACTTTGGACTCGGAGGGAAACTGTCATCCACAAATGTCACTGCGTTCTGAAACAGAGTCAAGTCACACAAACTGCTGAACCTCCGGTGTGTTACAGACACAAAAACACAACACACAATATACAAGTATCACCTCCCAGAACCTCTGAATATAAAGTTTAACTCTGGACACATGATGGACACATGATGGACACACGATGTCTCCTGCATCACTGAACAGTCAGTTTAAAGGTTCACCTTGGAAACGTGATCTCAGCTCATGCTCTGAGTCTGAGTCTGTGTCGTATACACACCTCTCTGCAGAAGCTGACGATGTTCTCCCACAGCTCTTTGGCTTCGCCCTCGTCGCTCTGTCGCAGCGCCTCCACCAGCATGCTCTCCTTCCTCTTCGGGGACAGCGCCGGTTTAAGCTGTGCGGCCTGCTGCTGAGGAGTGTGGCAGGCCAGGCAGTGTTTGGCTTTGACCTTGTTGATGAGAGTGCAGGCCGGACACGACCACTCTTCTGTCCTGTTGACGGACAGAGGCGGAAACGATCCAGAGGCGTCTGATGCAGGTGACATTTCCTCTTTGAGGATGCTGAGCCGCCTGCAGGGCAGCAGCTCAGGTTGGGCCGGCAGATGTGAAACAGCGAGTGTTGAAGGAGAAGGACTGACGTTATGTGTTTGACCGAGGGAAACATCTGGAGGTGGCACTTCTCTGCGACTACAGGGAACTGGATTATTGTGACCCGCAGAGGACGCACTGAGAGCTGAGGAGTGTGTGTTCGGATACGAAGCTTCCACTGGGGAACACTCTCCTCTGGTTGATATGGAAAGTGAAAGCGCCCCCGCTGCAGGTTCCGGTTGCTGTGCTCCTGTTTGCTCGCAGACCTCAGGCATGAGCAAGGCCTCAGCAGGGATTTGGGGGAGGGACAGTTTGCGTGGTCCCCCACAAGCAGAGCAGGACATGGAGGTAGGGGTGTTCTGCAGAGTGCACCTCAAACAGTCCCAAGCCAGGCTCAGCTTGTCTGCATCTTCCAGCTGTTTCTGGCTTTGCTGCCTGCACGGCTCAGTCGAGGACGGCCTCAGGGGACCGGAGCAGCTGCTGGAGCGCTGAGGTCGGGACTGGTCTTCAGAGGAGTCCCGCGCTCTGGTGTAGCCGCAGAGAGAGCAGGCCAGGCTGTCAGGGGAGTTGGCCAGCGTACAGCGTGGGCAGGACCAACGGCCGTCCTCCCTGCTGGTCCCGCGCCACATCCACCGGGTGTCGGGTCTTCGCCGGGGGGCCTCACAGATGGAGCAGCGGGGGGCACCGGCTGCGTTCAGGAAAGTACAGCAGCCACAAGCCCACTGGCTCCTCTGCATGGGCATCGAACCAGAGGAGAAACTGGAGAGAAAGCACTTCACAGTCAGGACCTGGATTTCATTTTTATTCTATTACAGGCTCAAAGTTTATGTTATGTATTTAACACATCACTGACTGTGTAAATGACTTACACTGCACACATATCATATCTAACACAATATTAAAATGTTAGTATGGTTCCTGTAGGCTGCATGTTACTGACACATCCTGGATTTTATTATGTTGAGTTAGTTTCTTCTCACATATATTAGTTTATCTTAACATGTTTATCTTAATGTAAATGTCATCTCTCCGATGTGAACTCTTTTCTTCAGTCTGAGCTTTGTTGCTTGAATTGATTTCAGCAGTAAATAACTGATTATTACCACCACACGTATCAGCTGTTAGCGAGTGTAATGCCAAAGTATGAGAAGTGTGTTCGGCTGAAATCCCAGAGCAGCAAAGGCAGAAAGAGCCTGAGAAAAAGAGGGAAAACTCCAAATATAAACGGGTGCGTTAACAGTTTTCTGGGCTCTGTGGAGGCTCAGGGGGAGGAAATTAAAATGCATGAATATGGAAATGATACAAGAAGCTGCACTACAGTTAAAACAGAAAGCGTGGTGCCTCACAGAGACTGATCACACCACAGGGTTCAGAGTATGTGCAGAGGATTCAGTCCACACATCTCCACAGTGTTGAGTAACAACAACAACACACACACACACACACACTACAATTCATGTTCTGATTGTCTTCACAGGCCTCGGCTGTAAAACAGATTATCTGTGTTGTGGCATCCATGGAGACACGTAGACTGGAGGAGCCAGTGGGACGTCTGTGTGCAGGCTGTCCCACATTTTCTAGCAGCGCTCTAAGTAGCTTGGCATCAAGCCTGAAACTTCCTGCACAGCCCGACCTGGGCAGGTTACTGCAGAGCAAACTGCCTCTAAGGCTCAGGTGTTACACCTACCTGCATCACCTTCACCGCATCCTACTGAATGTACTTAAAATACCTTTTAAGTGATTTATTTTGTTTCTCTAAACAAGTACACGTGATATTTGGAGACTTTTCTGCACATAATTTAGATTTAAATGTTTTTTATATTGTATTTTTTATTTTTTCAGACGTGACTTTTAAAGGGTATTTTGATCTCTATGCATCAGACGTCGCGTAGAATGATCTGCAGATCTGAATTCCCTTTGCAAAGCTCATGTGTGCATTTCCAGACCATCGTCTATGGTCCGATCGCCAGGGATTTCCCTGCCAGCCTTACATTTCCTGTCAGTGAGTAACTTGACTCCTGCTGGCACCAAGTCTGAGGAAGGCTGGGACAGTGTGGCAGCAGAGAGGACTTACACTGGACAGACTGCAGACAGTGTATTAGACAGAGATGGGGTAATAATTAATACGTATAGATTTGAACAATACTCAGGAAGCCTGGGCTTTAACTTCATATCGACTGATTCATGAAAAATTCATGACAGCGTACTCGAGTGCAGAATATAAATTAAATATCTGCTCCATTCAGCCATCGCACTGGTGCAATATGATTAATAAATCATCATCATTTTTACTTTTTACACAAAGATTGATGAGTTTTCAGCCTCTTCCTGCCGATCACTTCAGATCACTTCAGATCACTTCAGGGTCTCAGATGTGTCTGTCCTGACTGGGCTGAGCCCTGGTCATGTGACAGCGCCTCTCAGATTTTAAAGAAACTCTGTGAACTCATCTCAAATATTTAACTAAGAAAATCAAAGGTTTTTCTGCAGCGTTTTACAGATGGATCACATCGTACATTTACCTCACAGAACGTCACTCACTGTGCACCTGTCTGCATGTTCACCAGCTTCCTCAGAGAATCCCTGAAATATCAAACTATTCCTGCTCCTCAGATTCTCCTTCAGGACCGTGACGGTTTAGATTTGGAATTTCTTGACTCCCCTGGAACTTGGACTATTTTCTCACCACATGAATTGTGCCTGGTTCACGGACTGAGAGCATCTAAGGTGCTGGGATGTCGGGGCGTCTCTCACCTGCGCTCTCTGTGCCTGCCGGGTCTGGGAAGCTGCCGAGGGATGAAGGTGCTTTGGCTGCTCCTCAGACACCCCATGATGGGGGAGGGGGGCAGAGCTGCACCCCGGGGGGCACCTTCACCCTCACCCTCTTCAACAAGGGAGGAGGTGGAACTTCCCATGGTGCTGCTGGCTCAAGTGGAAAGGCCCTGAAAGAGCAGAAGGCAGCGGGAGAGTCGGCATCTACTGTGACAGATACTGAATCGAACTGGACGTCATCTGTTTGAACTGATCAATCGTTAATCATCATTTTTTTCAACAAAAATCCCAAATGTTCTGTTTCCAGCTTCTTATATTGTGTAGATTGTGAAGACTGATCTCGACTTTTCAGCTCATGACCACTGGGCAAACTCCATCTGCTGAAGAAGATCATGTTATACGATCAAAAGCTCCAAAACTCACAAGCATCCTACACCACCTGATCTCGCTCAGAGTTTTCACGAGTCCTGTGATAAATATGTGATCACCAAAGCACAGTCTGACGACCCAGCATTCGTAATGTGATGATAGAAAACTGGACAAATCTACATCAGAGGGTTTTCTTCATGATACTTGTGTTAACCTCAAACTGCAGCTTGTGTTCTAATCCGTGGTATTTACAGCTGATCGTTCTGGCACAGGGAAAAGAAAGAGGAAAAAAAAACATATTCAGAGAAACATCAGAGGCCGACACTGCTCAGGCGGTGAGTCTGACTCACAGAGGCTACGTACAGATGTCATACGCGGCTCAGTCTGCTTCAGCTCCCTCCCTGCTCTCTCTACAGTTTTGTCCTTGAACAAGGACTTGAAATCCGTCTGATGAGCAGGAGCTCTCAGTTTGAAAGCTCAGGATGAGGAGACACTGATCAGAGGACATGTTCTCTGTTCTCTACCAATCCACTTCTTGTATTCTCAAAATTTGACTTCTCATGGTATTTGTGTCCTTCTTTGTCTGATCTGTCAGCGTCTCTGTCCCCGAGTGAAAAATAACAATCAATACATTAAAGATTCAAATTTGAACAATTCAAACTGAGTGAATGCTGCTTCCTGTGGTTTCCATCCACGTGAGTTCCCCTGTACCTCAATGCAGATGCTTCCCTGCTGGTGCTGAACTTCACATAGACTTTAGGTAACCCGGTGCACCTGCAGTACAGCTGGTGGCTGCATTAGAAACTGCAGAGCAGCATAAGGACATGGAAACAACCCGCAGCGCTGTGAGGACCTGGACTCACCTGACTGCAGACAGGACGGGCTGTGCACGAAGGGGACGGAGACGCCGGCCAGCTGTCGGAGACCTCCATGCATCCTCTTTCATTTAGCACCCATATGCACAGTCACCACCGCTCTCCTCACCATCACTGTCAAGTCACAATCAATAACAAACACTTCCTGTCACTTCATTCAAAATAAAATCCAAATTAACCAAGATGAGTTGTAATGTTTCTGAAGTGAGAGAATACAGAGAAAAGAATCTGCTGATTAACCTAAAATGAAAATAATGATTAGCCAAACTGTGAAAACCGGCGTTCAAACAAAGGAAGCTGCAGTTGATCAAACACTTCACATGCTGAGCTGATGTGTGATGAGCAGAACTGCAGCTAACCGGACCAGGGCTGAGCAAACTGAAACAATTAGTTGATTGATCAACTACCTGATAATAGGTAGTTGATTAATAAACTAATTGACAGTAAATGATCAGTAAATGTGTATTTTTTTTCCATTATTCTTACCACAGACAGGTTTGGGTGTCCCTGCAATCACGAGTGTTTCCGAGCCACACGGCAGTTCTGTCTTTTATTTTGAAAGCCGCTTCCTGTTAATGTCGGCCTGAGCGTGTTCAGCTTGGCGCGGTTCTCCTTCATCCCGCCGCCGACAGCTCTCTCCTCCAGGGACATTTTCAGGACGGGACACCGGGCAGCAGCCGGGACGTGTCGACCTCTTATCCGGTCTCGATGAACATCCTCATCCCCTGTTACGATTCTGGAGAATGAAAGCGGAATACCTCATTTTCAGCTCCGTCCCCCAAACCAAACTCCATTAAAGATTTAGCAGTGCTGTTGTCTGCCTGATTAGCATACACAGATACCATGTATAACACGAATATAAGCTCATCGTAACGAATAATTGCTGTTTTCTGGATTGTTCGGCACACAAGTCATGCTCCGAGCTGCACTTTATTTACAGAAAAAATACATTTCCGTTTTTGTACAGACCTGTAATCACCGTTCAAAAGCCCCCATCACTCTTTGACAACTTGTTTCGCTCGCAAAAAATAATTAAAAGAACTCATTAAACGTGATCTGCGTGTTTCTGATTAATCACCGGGCCTTTGCTGTTAATTCGGCTCATAAACGATCCACCAGAGGACGGTTTGTCTGTGGGAGACGCTCACGGTCCCGATCCGATTAAAAGTTCTTCCGTTGGGTTTTAAAGTCGTGGTTCTTGGTGTAGAAGGATTCACACAGATACAAACACCTGTTAAAAACTTTGTTCTCATAAGGTAGAAATGAATTGGGTTTTTTTTTTTGTCCCGCCATTAAACGTGGTGTAAACTGAGCTATGCTAAACGTCCATATCCGCTCAGAGATCACAGAAAAAGACAGAACTTGGTTCACAATAGTCAGATTTTTAAGTTTTCTTCTCTGTGAACGTTTCAGAGGAAATTGTCAGTAAATCTAATGGTGTAACAAACAGGAACTCCTAACTGCAAACTTCATTCTCCACAGTGGGAACAAATACAGGCTAAACCCAGAGCTAATTCACCACGTTAGCAAAACCATCAGCTCCATTTTAGGCTAATTTATACTTGTTCTCCACCACATTTTTTTTATTTAGCTCAATGTCCGGGAACTATTGTACGTTTTAATCAGATTAACATCTTGTATAGAAAATATTTTATGCTCAAAGAACACAGCACATTGTCCAAAGATTAAACCAGTGGCTCCCAAACCTTTTGGCTTGTGACCTCTTAGAAAAACAGTGCCTGGTTTGGGCCCATTGTCACATTTCAAACGACTCTGAGCTGATTATGAAATGTCTATTAAATCACATGTGTGTCGTGTGATTAAAGTCAAATAAGGAATGTGGATCTGTATACGGGCAAATAAAACTCTGTCTCTCACAGTCTGTGTATAATCATTCATAAAACCTTGAACAACTCATGTTATCTCCTCACACCCACTGACATTCAGGTGATAGTACTATGAGTCACATTCAGAACTCCTGAAAATCAAAGTACAGGTCTGCAGCCCAGAGAGGCTGCGATCCTCGTTGCTGCGCGGATGAATCACGGACGACTTCGCTGCCGTTAAACCTTTATCACTCGTGTAGCAAAAGCTTTACAGTTTGTTTGGTTCCGTTACATGAAAAGTCAGGGAATCAGCAAAGTATTTAAGATTCATCCTCTGAGGAACATGAAGTTTTGTTTGTTATTTCCCTCTGGACCAAAGTGTTGGACAGACACTGACACACGCTGACAGACGCTGCGACTGCAGAGTCACGTGGTCAGCGTGGGTAAAAATACCTAAACTTCAGTCTTCTGAATGGAGGAGGAGGATGTAGAGCAGAAGATGGACTCTGCTGTGTCCTGATGAACTAAAGCATTCAACAGATTTGTGGTCCTGTGGGAAACGGCGTCCCCTGATTGAACGGAGGGTCCCAGCTGTCGGGCCAGTTTCCATCGGCACAGCTGCTTCTTCTTCTATTGTCCTTTTCTCCAAACCTCCTCTCCAGAAATATAGGTGGCTTTGACGTTAAGAGCATCATCAAGCAAAACGAGGTCTGCAAAACAGATGTGTGTGTGTTACATGACAAACTCTACAGAGATGAAGTGTTTTTTTTTTATTTGCTGTGCTGATGGAGCAGATCCTGACCTGCGTCTGAGCCGTAGTCCAGGTTTCCCTTCCTGTGGCTGATGCCCAGAAGCTGAGCCGGATGGAGCGAGGCAGCTTCCAGAGCTTCTTCTACACTGCAGCCTGAATGTGTCTCAGAATGAACGACTCATCAGGGCTGAACTCACAGTTTTATTTAAGGGGCTGACTCTTGCTTCTCAGGCAAGCTTTCAATATATTGGTGGAAACTAACAGCGACCTGAAACCACATGACACAAACTCACCTGAAGCCTGTTTGAAGTGACGCACACACATGTCCATCGTGGCTATGCTGCCGCTGAGGGTCTTAGTGCCTGAAAAACAGTTCACAACAGTCTAACACCTCTACACGTGCATGGTGATCGGTTTTATTATTAACGGATCATTTGTGAATCTATTTTAAAACTGAAAAGAAAGTGAGACCTGCCACGTAAGCGTGGAGACCCTGGATCTCGATGACCTGCTGGCCCAGAGTGTGACGCCCGGGAGGAAGACCCATCGCGGTGATGGCGTCTGTCACCAGCACCAAACCTGAGAATACAACAAACACGGCACACGTCCGACCAGCAGGTAACCTCGTTACTCTGGAGGCTCATCAGTCGTGAAGTGAAGACACACAAATATTTTCAGTTTGAATATTATGTTGATCAGAAAGATGCATTTCAGTAACGTGACCTTTGTCATTTGTCACGTTTCATATAAAAAATGACACATCTGAGTTTATATACATCAGCCAATCCTACGGAACAAGAAATCAACCAAACACTGGTCTGAATGGGCCTCAAATGTCAGGATTTTATACTTTTCTTTGTCATATGTGACAGTAAACCGAATCTTTTTGGACACTGGACAAAAAAAACAACAACCACAACAACACTCGACCAAACTGTTGGTCAAAACAGAACCGGCATCCCGAGGCCCCGTCAACGAACCCAGGTACGTCTGTGTTGACTAAACTTTAATACGCTGTGTAATAATACTAACGATCTACAGGCACAGGGATGATTTATGCTATGGCCTATCATCACCAACACTTTCCATATTTCCCACGACTGCAGAGGAACCCTGTCCATGGTCACGTAAGATGAAGAGAACTTTTCTGTTCTGCCTCCTCACGAGCAGCAGAATGAGGAGAGAAGCTGACGGAGGGTTTTAGGAGACAGACGTGGCAGCACACAGCCTGTTCTATTTTTACGGCCTCTCTAAACTCACTGAGAAAACCCAAAAGCCTGAACAAAGAAAATAACAGCTGATAACGGCTTATTGGGTGTACAGGTCTGTGAAAAGTGCCAGTGTTCAGCTGGAACACAAACTGTGCACACAACAGACACAACAGAGAAATGAAAATATTTCATGACTGAAACCGAAGCTAAAGCTGCTTCTGCCTAAACATCAGAGAAGGTCACGAACAAACCTTCTGTGCAGAGTGGACCTGAATACCTGAGGACTTCATGTCATTCAGGACTTTAAACCCAGAATCTGTGTTTTCTTATGTTTCAGCTTTCATTTAAATGTCCAAACACAAATCCCAACAATTATCTCATGAAACTGCTGCTGTTACATCCTGGATGTTGCAGAACATCAGTCTGTGGAGACTCACAGGCTTTGGTTTGGATAAAGAACCAAAGAACTAATGAGGGAAGACCAACGACCTCTGACCTGAAGGGTGAGCTCTGTGGGCGATACGCAGGGCAGCTGGGTTGGTGTGGATCCCATCAGCTATCATGCCGTAGTAGACCGTCCTGCCTGCGGGGATCTGATCACTGGTCAGCAGACCCACTATTCCAGGGTCTCGATGGTGGAACTGGATCACGACACAGAACAGATACGAGTCTAATTATCCCTCTTATTACAAAACCACAGCCAGAAACTGTGCACACTGCTTCATTTACAGAGGCCAAAGGAGGAAACAGCTGCAGTTCACTGGCTGAGCCACTGCATGAGCCTCAACTCGGACTCTGAAGGAGGACTCACAGGCAGCATGGCGTTAAAGAGGTGAGTGATGAAGGAGGCTCCGCTCTGAACGGCCTGCTCAGCCTGAGACAGGTTGGCCACTGAGTGACCTACATGAGGAAAACAGCAAACAGAAGGATGGGACAGTATTTCACAAGCCAGAGTCGTAAGAATAAGCGTTACATCCAGGACACTGTCTTCATACTGTTTATAGTATTTATTATTATTGTGTATTATTGCGTAAATCCTGAGTGTCTTCTCTGCTGCTGTAACAGTGCAATTTCCCCATTGTGGGACTATTAAAGGTTTATCTTATCTTATCTTATAACACGCATACACAGCGGTAAGAATAACCAGGTTTCTCATGTTCCCTGTGAACGCTGGAAACCATGCTCACCTAACGACACAGTGATGCCCCTGTGGCAGAGCTCCCTCACCACTGATAGGCTGCCGGTCAGCTCAGGGGCCAACGTTACCATGGCAACGTTGTCCAGGCTCCCATAGATCTCCATCAGGTCCTCAATCCCTCCGGACTGAAAGGTGCGGAGGTACTGCTCCGGGTGGGCTCCCTTCTTCTCCACGCTGATGAACGGACCTTCCAGATGAAAACCTAAAGAGACAGAGACGCAAAGTGGATCAAACTGTCTTCGTCCCCACGAGGACACTGAGCTGATGCAGCAGCAGAGTAAGTAGCTGAAAAGGCTGGTGTGGACCTGATGCGCGAGTTATACTTCTTACCAAGAACTCCAGCTCCATGTTGTCCTCCATTGTGAACTTTGACCTGAGGCAAAACCTGAAAGACACATTTTGATTACAGTGGTTAGAAAACAGAGACCAACAACAGACTCAATGTGTAGCAGCTTCACTTCACAGTTATTAGCAGGTCTTTCCAGTCTGTAAGTTCTTTACATGCTGATTACAGAAACTCAACAACCACAGTCATGAGTCTGCAAATTTCCATCAGTGCTCTGATGTCACGCTCAGCCTGAGTTGACTGGGTTGATGGTGAAACGTCAGATCATCAGGATACATGGTGAATATGCACAGCGAATATGATGGACACGAATAACGAAGCTCTCATGTCACCTTGTGGTAGACAGCAGAGGGAGAGGTGACTAGCGTGGGACAGAAGGACGTCACACCGTGCTCCAGGACCTTTTTCGCCACCAAGGAAACTCCGGCTCTGACGTCCTCAGAGGCCTGAGAGAAGTCGATGCCATATCCTCCTGGAAGGAGAGGACACATGTCAATAACATGACATGAAACATTAAAAATGACTGGACGTCTCACTGTCTCTGTCACTGTCCTAACTGACTGCAGGACATTTACACAACTTAAAACAATTAATCAACTGACAGAAAATGAATGAAAGTATTTTTGATAACTGATTAATAGTTTCAGTCACTTTTCAGGCAAAATGCAAAAGATTTTCTGTCTCCAGTTTCTTCAGTGAGAGGATTTTCTCCTCTGCTCTGCTGTTTATCACCGTGAATGAAAGTTTGATGCTGAACCGATGATCAAACAAAACATGTGACATTTCCGAGATTAAACAACTGATTCATTAATCAAGGATACAAGTGACAGGACAATCAAAGTGAAAGCATCCTGAGCTGTGCATGAGTGTGAGTGTGTGTGTACCGTTGATCTGGACGTCTATAAAGCCCGGTGAGATGATGCTGCCTTCACAGTCCACATGCTTGTCGGCGTAACCCTGCTCATCAAAGAACAACTTCTCTGGATCTAAAATCCTCCCTTCACGCACCCACAGGTCCTCTCTGCAAACACACACACACACACAGTACAGTCAGCTGTGTGTGTGTGCTGTAACCTGTGGTGTGTATCGGCTGTGAGGCCTGTGTGTGTCGTACCTCTGCAGCTTGTGGTCTCTCAGTATCCTGCAGTTGATGAACTGAGTGATGGGAGCGTCAGACACCGATTTGTTGGATGGCATGTTGGACGTGTTTTTCTCTCTGCAGACGAGTGGAGACAAATCCACTCACTGCAAACTCAGTCCAGACTCCGACTCAGCTTCAGGCTGAAAATCACAGCAGGACAGATCAAACTCTCCTCACTGGTGCAGGAACGTGAGACGTCAGAGAGACAAGTTCTGTGTTAGAATGTGTATTACTGTTCTGACCATCACATGGTGTGAAACTGCGACAACTTTTTATGATTTCCAATAAGAAAACGTTTTTCCCCACAGGAGTGTGCACAGGGTAACGAGGGTAACAACTGATGATTAAACCAGAAGGGGTCACAGCACAGACCTCTGTGTGAACCCAGAGTGATTTTAGATTAAAAACTGGACAGTTGTGTTTCTGTGTTCTTATTGTTTCTTACTGTTGTCAGTGAAATGCAGACAAATGTACTGGGATTTTGTTATGATCACAAAACTTTAACTGCCTAAATGAAACTGAAATTGGGAACTGTTTTTTTTCCTGAGTAGATATAAAAGTTAAAATTGCACTGCAATTCATACTGTACTGTCCTTTTTATTTACCACTCTCACTGGACACGAAGTGTCCAAACACAGATCCACCGGTATTAAATGATATCTGACATCTTATCACAGAAGGTGCAGCAGCTGACTTTGACCCCTGATCTTCTTTATCATGGCTGCAATAAGTAGAATGAAAATGAATCTAAGTCAAACCTGAGACACTTTATACACGTAGACTGTTACTGTTACTACTAATACTGCTCTCTTTGGGAAACTAATACTTTGTTCTCCGCGTTAAAATGCATTATTCCAACCTCCGTCCAGAAAACAGTCAATTTAAGAAGTCTTTTGCTATGACCTAATTTACGTAAGTTGAAAGAGAAGGGAAGGACCATGAGAACTACAGGAATCCAGTTGTCAACTCGGCACACATTAATTGCATAATATTTCACTTACTGCTATAAAATTCTAGCTTGTTTAACCGTCACCACGAATCTGCCTCTCGGCGAAAATACAGACGCCAGCTACATTAAACTGCTGTATTTTTTAATCGAGTTCGGCGACTGTGCATTCCGAACTGCCTCCAAGTGACCTTTAGCTATTTTGCCATTATCAGTACAAAAAAAAAGTGAGCAAACTTTTGTTTTACGGTGACAAAGTGCGGCGGGAGTGTTGCTACTTGCCTCGGACAGAGTTCAGCTGAGTCTGTGGAAAAGAAACAGAGGAAGCGGATGAAGTCATGTGACGGGGGGGGGGGGGGGGGGGGGGGGGGGGGGGCTGCAGGTCGGGGGGGGGGGGGGGGGGGGGGGGGGGGGGGGGGGGGGGGGGGGGGGGGGGGGGGGGGGGGGGGGGGGGGGGGCTGCAGGTCAGCTGATCACGAAAAAACAACTGTGCCTGCCGCTCAGTGACAGACACGTGAGCAGGTGCTGCGTGCTGCACACGGCCCGACAGGAGCACGGTGAGCAGGTGCATTTACTCAGGTGCTGTTCTTTAAGTTAAACTCTAATATAAACGCCTGTAATTTACATGAGTGTTTCCTGTTTGTGCGCCACTACATTTTCTGAACAGCTGTAATAAACAGTCTCCACATTAAGACAGAAAAAACAATATGATAATAAAATACAGTTAAATATTTAAAGCAGTGTTTTGTTTGTTTGTGAACCTTTAACCAGGTGAAGCTGACTGTGACCTTTACTTCAGCAGGACTGTGGTGCAGTAACTTCCACACTTGGCCAGTAGATGAAGCTAAAACACAACATTTGACCCAGAAACACAAACACTTGACTCCTCTGGTTCTCACTGTTTGAGGTTGTTTTACTTTAAGTAAAATTGTTTATAACACACTATAATGCAGCTGTGTGTGACTTATTTATGTGCAGTGTTTGTGTGTTTTACTATATTGTGGTTCACTAATATATTTGAGGGTGCCTCCCCACCACACACACACACACACACACACACACACACACACACACACACACACACACACACACACACACACACACACACACACACACACCACCACCATCATCACATGCAGGTGCAAGGCCACATCTTGTCTCACCTGACCTGTGAGGTGAGCAGGACAGTGAAGTAAAAATCCCACTGAGCCATTGTTCACACTACCAGGAAGTGCTGCAACCCCCCCCCCCCCCCCCCCCTCAGGCAGAGCAGCAGCCCCTCCCCATTCCTGAAAGTCAACAATAAACCACGCTTCCAGTAAGCCAGATACCTCCCCAAGTCCTGCTCATCCCCATGGAGACCACTACGAGAGTCTGCAGGCCTGTGTCCTCCGGCCAAACCAGGCCACCCATGAGGAGAGAGAGGGTCCATATTTTATTTTACCCAAAATGGATCAAAATGTAGATCTCCTCTGAGACACAGTGCAAATGCTTCTCTCTGTGTTCTCAAAGAAAAGACTTGGCAGCTGCTCTGGTGCATATTTGATTGGAGAACCAGGACTGACATGGAGAAAACCCACTTTGTGATCATGGTGTACTATATTTTACAGCCTCAGTCCCCTCTTTTGTGAGCCGTGACGTCAGCATTCCCCTCGGTGCTGAGAGAGTGACACAGTAGCTTTGTTTTGGAGTCGCCACATCTCATTCACGGCCGCTTAACTCCCGAGTCCGGGGCCTCGCCGTGGCCTTTCAGGAGCCCTGCTTCCTTAATCCGCTGGTTTTTAAGACACTGAATAACTGGGCCGTTTGTATGCTCAGTCCCAGGGCGCTGGGGTGCTTCTGCTTTATGTGAATTGTTGACTTGCAAAACACGGCAAGTGACTGATACACTGAGGGGGCGACTGCCAGCAAGGTCATGGAGAAAGGTCAGTGGCGCTGCTCACATGTGGAAGGGGCAGAGAAACAAGATTGACGTGAAAGATGACAAAGAGTTAAATGTTTGGACTGAGATGAGCTCAAACTGGAGCCGATGGATGAATGAGGCGGCTGAGATTATCCACCAATACGAACCGGAGTCTCAGCTGATGAACAGCTTTTTAACACACAGTGAAATCAGCCTCAAAAATCCAGTATAATTTTAGTTCATACTACACCCGTTATTACCAGTGTAAAACTGGGAGACATGGATTAGTCCAGAGGAGCAGTAGGTGGCTGTAGCGGGTGGGGGTGGGGGGCAGATTGAGCGGGAGAAGCTGCAGTGAGTGAGGGGAGCAGTGGGGGGAGAACGTCAGGTGTCGGAGCCTTTGTTTGCTAATGATTTTCCTCTGACAGGACGGAGGACACGAGGCTTTGATGGTGAACATGAGCAGGGAGGATGAACGTCTTATCTACGATTACTCTGATTTTATACTTGCTAACACATGCTGCTGTATCCAGCTTCCTGCACTGCACTGATGGTTCACTAGGCGGCAGGTGTGGTGGTTTTTCAGGTAACAGCTGATCCTGTTGATGTCGAAGTCTCAGGAACTCGTTCATCAAACACAGGGTGACGTATTTGTACTTTACAGATTCAGATTATTAAAATGAAACACCTGAATGCACCAGTGATTATAATCTAATAACATCCTGCACCTTTTGGTATTTAATAAATCATTAATATAGTTCAGTGCTAATATGTTTCTACTTTTCCTGAAGCTAATGTATGACGTATTTCTACACTGAAGTGTCTGTCTGCCTGTCTGTCTGTCTGTCTGTCTGTGTGTCCTGCACTGGGCACTGAGGCCCATGAGGTCTCCATGTCTCTGGACCTCCTCTGCCACAGGAGCTGCATTCTTCTAGAAAACTCTGGATCCGTCTCCTGGGTGGGGAGTTTACGAGAAGTAAATGGGGTGGTGGTGGGGGATGGGGGGGGGGGGGTGGTATCCTTCTCCTTTCCCTTTCTTCACCCCACATCCTCCCCTCCCTCCCACCCTGACCCCTCACCCTCCACCCTGCGCTGCTGTCCTGTGTCTCAGCAGCTCTGGCCTGTTTGCATTCCTCTCAGTTAATAAGTGTTTGTCTGATCCCTGGTGGGGGGTGTAAAGATCACCCCACGCAAACACAGCGGCCCGCCCCGCCCCGACTCACCCAGCTGTAAAGACGACAGGAGCGATGCTGTGAGGGACACAGAGCTTGTGGGTGGAGGGGGGGGGGGTCGTAAATTTCACTGACATGCTGCTCAGCCATTAACTTTAAGAACAACCTGCGGGCTGCAACACGCATGATGTGGCTTCACGCTAAATGATAAACACACACATCAGCATGTTTGAAGAGGAGGCCATGACCAGACACTGTTTCCGTGTGTGATGTCAGAGGTGTGCACGGTTCAAACGTGGATGAATGTGGTGGAAGCTGGAACGTTTCAAACTGTCAGGTGGTCACGGTTTCACTTCCCTCCTCTGGAGTCAATGATTCCTCAGCCACAGAGGTTGTTAGATCACATATTAAACCCGAACTCTCCACAGTCGCTTTTTATCCTCATTTTGGGAAGATCAGGGAACGAGTGTCCAGCTGTGCAGGTGGGTCAGGTTATGGGGCTCGTTTTCTCTCATCCAGTCAAATCCAGTGTCCGATCCAAGTCGTCGTCATGGTGATGAAATGTTGAGATAACTTTGGTGATCAGACACTCCCATCATCCTCAGCTGTACGCTGACCGTTGTACCTGCTGAGCATCAGCACGTCAGCGTCAGTGTGAGTGTGTCTCTGTGTCCTCACAGAGCTGTCCCACCTGAGCCAGATGTTAATGGCTGGTTTTTGTGATGATGTAAGTCAAAGGTGCTTTCAGACAGAGAGCAGCTTTCACCAGAGCAGAGCGATAGAAAGGTAAGAAACCTTAGAGCTCGTTCATTAGTCTGGACCAGTAAACAATGTTAACAAGACAAAAAACAACCTGCTTCAAAGCAGAACGTCAGCGCCATCGACTGGAGAAGCAGCTGTTCGCTGATCAGTTTTCATGACGGTCAAAGCTCTGCTCACTGCATCTCTGCACGCAGAGGCAGGAAACTGAAGCCAGTGGTGTGGTGGTGAAACCATAAATCAGCCAGGTGCTGCTGAAAGGCCCCACTGCAGCAGGCGGATAGCACAGGGAGAAAGAGCGAGGTGTTAGAGCGCTGCCAGAAACATCCCGACTGTGAGCTGTTTGGGAAACAGCCTGGAAGGTCGCTCTCTCGCTCTGTCCCACGTCCACTCTCATCAAGTCATTCTGTGGATGCACCCGATGCAAAAACAACAGAGAGGCTCTCTTTGCTGGGGGTGCGAGGCTGCACCAGTGAATAGGCCGACTTCAGACTGGTGGAGGGCTGCTGGGAGAAGTAGCCCTCCTGTGCTGAGCAGCGAGGGGGTCTGAGGCTTGGGCCAGGCTTGACTGGGTGTGTGTGGTGGAGGCTTTTGTCACTGTTGTCACCACGGCAGCTCACCTATTGAGAGTCTAAGATATGTAAAGCAGCAGCGTTTCAAAGCTTTCCCTCCGCTGTGAAACAAACAAAGAAATAAAGAAATCAAATTAAAGTCTGGAAAGGAGTGAGTAAAAGGAGGTTAAAAAAAAGAAGAAGTAGAGAGAAAGTATCCTCTGTGGTAAATGCTCGTGCACGGGGCCAAGCCATGTGCTGGAATCCGATGATTGTTGAGGAAGAAAGGAATCATTAAAAAGACGGAGCGAGGTGCAGGGAGACTACTATGCCCTTGTTTGCCTGGAGTGGTATTTTCTTTTCTCATTGAGCCGGTCCAAGTCCTGCAGGCGGCTTGGTGAGTCTCCCACCCAGCATTGAGAGGCAGGCCTGGGCATGCCCGGCCAAGGTCAAACTGTGGCCGCCAAGAACACGCACAGGGCTCAGCCTGCCCCCAGCTGCTCTGCTCTGTTTATGTTTGTTTTTTCAGTCCGTTTCCCTCCCTCCGCCTCCGCAGGGATCGCCTCAGCAGCTCGCGCTCTCCGGAGGGTTCGGCAGCACACGCAGGGATCACTTTACTCAGACTTTTCCTCCAGGACGACGTGGCCGAGGAGAGGTGCTGCTGCTGCACACCTTCCCTCAGCATCAGGCTCAGTGTCACGCTGAATTTAGGCCATCGGTATATGTTACCAAAGCCATAAAGTCTCTGACGTCTCTGATGAGACAGAATTTAAGTTTCTGCAGAAAACTATGACGGTGATTTCATAACATTTGTTTGTTTGCATGAGAGAAGAGCGACCAGCTGTGTGTGAAGGAAACAATGCTGCTGTGAAATGTGAGTGTAAGCTGAGAATATGTTTGGTAACTGACTCTAGTATTTAGAGACCATTGTTCTGTCGCTGCAGTGAGTCACTCACCTTTATGTTACCTGGACAGCATAACACTGCTGAACCATCGAAGACAACAGTGAGGAAGATCACCTGGACCAATGAAAGCTCAGGCCCAGACTTTAACTTCGATGAAGCTGCTTCCTTCTGCTTCAGCACGTCGTTTTACTCTCAGCGTCACTGCACCACGAACAATATTAATCACAGAAATAAAAACTTTATTCCTCCTTATCCAGCAGCAGGATGTGATGTCACAGGTGCTTCAGTGATTTCACAGAAAGTGAAAGATGAAAAGTTTAAATCCAGGGTTACTGGAGTTTACCTGAGCTCACCTGAGCTTACAGGAGCTGTGATCGTACACTGCAACACGTCTCGGACAAACACACCACTCACATTTTTATGTGCAGTGAGAGTTCAGAGCCAGTGCAGATGCTGGTGTGGAGCTCAGGGTGGGGGGGTGGGGGGTGTTTTCCTGACATTAACAGAAACTTAATCCTACAATAATACAACATCTATTCGTTCTGTCTGATGCTTCTCACTCAGAAAACAGATTTCAGTGGAGGTGGAGAATCGTTCAGCTCCTCTGCTGAACAGCCACAGTTCGTCAGGTCACAGTGTTTTTCCTCCAGCAGCTTCCCAGCTCGCTGTGGAGGTTTACTGGTCACTTCAGAAATGGCTTTGTCATGTTGGTCCTCTGCTGCCTCATTCTTTCCTCTGAAACACCTACAAAAGAGCGTCCCCCCGCCTGGCGTAATGAATAAAGAGGCCCTCCCACTGTTTCCCTGGGTATTGT
Organism: Toxotes jaculatrix; assembly: GCF_017976425.1. Lineage (NCBI taxonomy): Eukaryota > Metazoa > Chordata > Actinopteri > Toxotidae > Toxotes > Toxotes jaculatrix. Next base: position 1,114,475 of record NC_054411.1, read on the forward strand.
TTCCTTGTTGTTACACAGAGTGTGTATTGCTCACTAAGCCTGTGATGGATGTCGGATTACCCCTCTGCCTGTGTCTTCCTGACAAAGAAGGCATCGGCCTGCACTGCAACACAGGACAGACACACACACACACACGCACACACACACACACACACACACACACACACACACACACACACACACACACACACACACACACACACACACACACACAGCAAACATGCAAATACACACTCATGCCCTCCCCAAACATACACCCACCATCATCCTAAAGATCCTGCATACAATGATCTACAAATCTTTGTCCTGTCGCCGACACCATGAACTGCTCAGCATCCATATGCCCCTGACAGAACATTTACTTTTTATTGTTAGCAGCTGTTTTAGTGCATTTTGATAGATACAGGCACAAAGTGATCGAGCACACAGAGACACAATTATTCATCAGATGCCTGTGACTGTAAAGAGGGGAGAAATATAGAGAAGTTAATGTTTATGTTCACTGAAGGGCAGGATCTTTGAAGTGTTCTGAAACTGCTGAACTCACCACAAACCGTGTTTAACGTGTCGTCCTTACCTCAGGGGTCATTTCCGAGTGTAGTTTAAGCAAACAGAGAAGCAGCCATCAAACCTCAGAGCTGCTCCCATGGATTTTATGGTGTTGATTTTTCATGCAGTGCTGTGACATTAAGATAAGACACATTTTCACTTCCAAAGCAACACATCCAGTAATGAAGCACAGAGAAAGGACGTGTACGAGCTCTTACTGTGTGTGGACCAGCACGGGTCGATTTTCCTTCATCTTGTGGCTGTTTCTCTTCACTGTTTGCTCAACAACAGAAGATCTTTCCTGAAACAGTGAAGAAAAGTTCCTCCACGTTTTAAAGTGGAGCTCTGATAAGAAAGAGGCTCAGTATATCAGAGTTCTCAGCCTTTACACAAGAGCAAACATGTAAGCAGAGGATTAAACAGTGTGTTTCTGCATTTAACACTGGCTAACACTGGCTTATTGATTGATTGGTGCAGCTGTAACAGCAGTGGTAATGAAAGTTGTTCATTCTTTATTTCACCAAACGTCCTGCACGTCCCATCTGAGTAAATGAAAGTATTTCCCCAAATGCTGAACTGTTCCTTTAAGTATGATTTTGCAGGACTTTTCTTTGTGTGTATTTTTTGGTCCTTTTTTTTTGGTCCTTTTGCTGAAGTGAAGGATCTGAATTCTTCCTCCGCCGTGGGGGATGGTCCGTTTGGGGATGTGTGACAGTGGGGAGTCAGTGGAGCCTCACTTTGGTAAGGTAAGTGAACTTTTACAAAACCACCATCATAATAAATCTGGGGCTCCATCCAGCCTCGCTTTCTGTCTGCTACTCCATCGCTCCACAGACGTAATCAACCCCAGAGCCTGGGTAAGACCAGCAAAAGTCACCCATTCCCGCCCCCCCAGCCCTACATGACAATGGTACCAGCAGTTACCCAGGAAACAGGCCTTTCATTAGCTGTGTGATAAAAAAGACGTATTCCCCGTCTCTTCCCCGTCTCTTCCCCGTCCACTTTTTCGTTCTTGTTTTTCTTTCAGAAACCTGTAGATTAGCTTCACGGCTGCCCTCAGCTCCCAGCGGATCCCAGCCCAACCTTCATTTTGTTGGTCATATTTACTGGGATTAGGATTTGAGGCTTATATAATTATATAATTTGTTATTGTTACAATAACATAACAGCAATTTATGTTAAAAATTTATATTAGAAAAAGAACAAGAAAAAAAATCAAATATGGGTGAAAAAAGTCAAAACCCTGGTGTTAGTTTCAGCCTTCCATAGCTCACATTAGCTGAGCTCTACTGTAAATGGCTGCATGATTGTCCCAGTCACATTGGGTGTTGGTGTTTAGCACTTTCAGTTTGCAGCGTTTCTGGGTTGGAACAAGCCGTAAGGGTTAGTGTTTCAGCAGGAGGCTCCTCTTACCTGCAGCCGTCAGCAGGGCCAGGGAATAATACCTGCATCAGGTTACCACGGGCCTCTCATCTAACCAGCCTGCCACATTACAATTATGAGCCCTGCAATCCAGCTGGAGAGCCAGGTCCAGCAGGTAATAGCGGTCCAGGGGGGCCTGCAGGGAGCTCAGGCTGGGGGGAAGGGGAAACGTCAGCTCTCCTCTCCAGGAAAAAGGCACTCAGGCTGGGCATGAAGATGCGGGATCCTGCCTTTCCAGCAGAGTGTTGGGTGTCCATCATACAGAGGTGTAGCATTACAGTACTTTATCTTTGCCCTTCATCTCTTAGCCATCATTACCTCATCAGTGACCACAGACTCACTGACAGACAGCCCGTCTGTTCACGACCCCGGGGGGGCGCTGGCTTCTTAAATTCTACGTATTTGCATTTGATTACTGCGGCTTTTCTTCTGACTCTCTGAACGCTGCACCTTGCTAATCTGCAGCAGGGTCAGAGAGAGACGGTGTGGTCTACAGAGGGGCAGACAGGCAGTGATATATGGGGCCGTGGGACACTTGTCCCTGTTAGACCCCACACGGACCCAATGAAGGACCACAGATCCATGCGCCATGGGGAACAAGAGTCTGACTGAGCACAGACAAAGCCCTGAAAGAGAAACCCAGCCACCCCCTGCTACTATTACCCATCCACTGCCTGATCACAGCAAGGGCCCAAAAGAGATGAGCAGGGAAAGACCAACGTAAATCTCACTCACAAGCACACCAAAGCAGACGGGGGTGAGGGGAGAAAGTGCAGGGCAGCAAGCAGCCATGTTAGCAGCTCTGCGAGGTGTTGATGCGTCCATGTTCACCATTTCAGGAAGATTCAAAGGCAGGGATGACTTTGTTCAGGTCAGAGAACTGATCTGGGTTTGGAGGCATGAATCGAATCTGTTTTCACAAAAGGGGGACAAAGTGCTAAAATTAGAGGAAAACACAGTTCAAACACTTTTTGATGTTGTTGTCTTTTTTTAGGGCATTTAGTTTGTTACCATCAGGCTTTGGATCCAGAAGATCAGGGTGTCATCAGCATAATGTAGCAGTTATTACAGTTCATCCTGAGGGGAACATGAATGTCTGAAACACAGTTTACGTCAGTTTATTCAGCAGTTGTTGAAATGTTTCAATAGGAAACAAAAATGTGATGATAGAAGGATTTGATCACTATGAATGTTTGTACCAATCAATAATGTAGAAAAAAAATCCAACCTGCTGGTGGCGCTACAGAGAAGATCAGAGGATGAGAAAAGTCATTTGACTCTATCTTATACCTCAAGGTGACCACAAAGTTAGAAGGATTCATCCTCTGGGGAACATGAATATTGGAACTAAATGTCATGACAATCCATTAAATAGTTGTCGAGACAGACTCACAGTGCCATCCCTGAACATTTACACAGGAAAGATGCAGTAAAACTTATTTTTTATTGTCAAAGAAAAGTGGATAATAAAATAAAAACAGTAAAGTAAATGAATGCATACAGAGTCTCTGACTTTACAGAACCAATCATGAGGTATGACGCCATTATTATGGTTTATAAATGTTACTTGATCGAGAAAAGCTAATACACAAATCCTTTGTACAGAGTCCTTTCTCCTGTCAGTGTGTGTTCACACCTCATAATACACAAAACAGTGAAACTGGTTTATCTAAAGTAAACTGCATGAATACACTCCTACAACTGAATGTAAAATATAAGTATCACTGTACATTGATTGCACTTTCACACATTTTAGAGGAAAACAGGAGCAATTACTGTCTCTACAAAGTTAAGACTCTACTTGGTTTCAGCCGGAGTGATTTGGTTTAGTTAGTCCACGTGTCCAAGCTACATCAGATGTGTTGTGGATTTATCGACCGCTCTCAGTCTCCTCGCATACACCAATACAAAAAAAGCCATTTCTTCTTCGTGATAAAAACCACTGCCACCCTGTCGAGACCCAAGTGTTGTTCTTGGCACATAGAAGGTCAGGTATTCATTTACAAGGTCTTTCTCAAGTGAGCATTTTAAGGTCTTAATGGTTCTTTGTTGGAGAATTTCGCCTCAAGCTGTTTCGTGTCCATTTTAACGTTTAAGACATGAAGTTCAGGTGTGTCTTCTACTTTGCTTTATATCTACTGTTCTGCTGGAAAGTCACAGGATCAAAGTCGCTGGTTAGTTAGTAAATCTACAAGAAATATTTCAGTCTGACATGAAAGAAAACCTCTGTTTCATTTCCCCTTTAAAAAAATCCTGCGTAATTATTATTAATCTAAATAAACTGGACCTAACTTTTTTTGAAAAATGCATACAGAGAATAGTTAGTACCAAAAATCCCACTCAAAAAAAGCTAAAAGCTAATACAGTAAGTCACACCTACACCAAACATCATTTGGCACATCAACATCTCATTGTTCGTCATCATCGTGCTGCAGTCACATTAAAACAGTTTAGCAACAAATGTGATTTGACTCCTGACATTTAAATGCATAGAGATTATGTCCCAAACTAACAGTGTACAGCTCTGACAAACTGAGATGAAGAGATGCATTAGTGTTAATAATGGACTCTGTTTTCATGTACCCAGCGTCACTCTGCTGACGTGTCTGTCGTGGTTTTCACTGAGTGGGAGATGTCGTCGCTGTCAGGAACTCCTCATGTCTCTGACTCCAACACATTAACTTTCTTTGCACTCAGCTGCTCGTAACTATGGTTTAAAGGATGTTACATGAATTCGTTTAATCATAAATTTATAAAGACATTATTAGCTGTGTGTCAGATAAGCTCCTCTGTCAGAGTGTGAACTGGTTTACACACAGATAGGAGACGGGAGGACATGGTACAAATGTCTTTTCATTAAAATATTTGAACTTATTTTCCTGTGAGCAAAGAGAAGAGCCAGCTTGCTAACTGCTTCGTAGTTTGTTATGCTGTTTGTATTATACAAACCGGGTTTCATATTCCAGGAAGGTGCCCATTCACTTCAGTGACATCTGCTTATCAAGTTATAAACCCAAAAAAGTTTTTTTAATTTTTGAGTTTGCTGCGCAGCACGTGTTCCTTAGTGTTTGTCCTGCTGGACACGCCTGTGTTTTCCTGCTCAGCCCTCAGACGGCCCACAGACAGCACACACAGAAAAACCACTTCCAAATGTAAAACCTTCAAATGTGTGAATATAACAATTATTACAGAAATTATTATAATAAACATAATCATTACTATTATTACAATGATAATTAACCAGGTGTCCTGTCGACAGTTTTTTTTCAGACATCTCTCATATTATAATGGTTTATGGGGAAAATGCTTTTTGGGCTGCAGAGGATTATTTCGTTGCAGTACCACTGTTGGCCACATGGATGAATTGGCAGCATCATATCCAGCTCTCTTAATACATAATTGACAGTTAGCAAGCTTGTTAGCTCAAAGAGCCCCCCCCCCCCCCCCCCCCCTTCAATAAAACTAATCATTGAATGAATAATTCTGAGAGTGAACCGTGTCACTTTCTGCTGTGACCAGGCCTTAATTCAGGAAACTTGTTTTTGTTTGTCTGAAGCGGTTTTGTGGTTCATCAAACGTGATCCAGCACAGCTTTGTTTTCCCCATGAGAATGTGAACTGCTGCTGTACATTGTGGCATCTTTGTTCAGTCGGCGTTGGGACTGTAGTTCCTGCATGAAAGCATCAAAACGTAATTCTAAAAATACTTTAAACAACTTGAACAGGAGAACAAAGGCTGCTTGAGTGTAAAAAAAAAAAAAAGAGTCTCTTATTCCCAGTAGCACTGCGAAGGACCTGAAAGCAACTATTCCTCAAAGGAGGGTGTCGATCCGGGTGCTGGGGTCACCACCTAACGAGTCTCCAAGGTCAAACAGCTGGTCCAGGTTGACTGTGGAGCTACAGAGGAAATCACTGCGGCCTTGCTCCTCTTCTTCAGGCCAGGGGCTCTCCAGGAAGGCTGTGGCGAGGAAGGTCTCTTCGTCAAAGTCTGACATATCATTACTCCTTTGGGTCTCCGCCAGCACGTGGATGTCTGCTGTCCCTGTGGGGGCTTCAACAGGGGTGATGTGGGTCCCCCGTACTGTCAGGTCCTCTTCTTTCATGATGGGGCTCAAAGGTTCACCTCCCTCCAAACTGAGCTCACCGTTGAGGGCTGAGTCCAGCAGGGCGTCCCAGTCAAAGTCCCCCTTCAGAGGTGCGATCTCCTTCTGTTCGTCCATGGACAGCAGCGGGGAGCTGGAGCGTCGTGGGGCTTTTATTGCGCCATTTCTCGAGCCCAGTGACTGTTTCCTCTTGAGCCCACCTCTTCCCCTGACCACAGGCCAGGACCCCAGCATGGTCCCTTCAGCCAGATGGGGGTCCCAGTTCTGGTCTGCGCCGGTTGCCTCTTCAAACTCCCGGAGGAGCCGCTGGGACTCTGGGTTGATGCACAGGCCTATCTGTCCAGAGTCTCTGGACTGGGGCTGGAGGTTGACCCTGAGCCTGTTTTGTAGGGCTGGATTGATCTGGACCGGTGGCATTCGTCGCTTCTTGTAGGCGCCACTGAGGAGGCGCTCGGCATACTGCGGGTCGATCTTCCAGAAGCCCCCCTTCCCTGGCTCGTCCTTCTGCCGCGGCACCTTGATGAAGCACTTGTTGAGTGACAGATTGTGGCGGATGGAGTTCTGAAAACAGACATTTTCACATGACGGCTCCATCCAGCACAAGGACATGCTTGACATTTTGGGAAGTGCACTTATCCGCTTTCTTTCTGAGAGTTGATGTTCAGATTGAACCGAATTTCGTGTCTGTACTGTAAATATGAAGCTACAGCCAGTAGCCAGTTAGCCTAGCTTAGCATAAAGACTGGGAACAAGGAAATGGCCTGGCTGTGTCCAAAAGTACAAAACTCAGTCTTTCATATTTACTGTACAGACATGAGAGTGGGAGCAAACAGCTGATCTAACACTCCAGTTAGGGCATGTCCCAAATAAGCAGACTATTATTTTAAACCAATGATAATTCCCATGAAGCAAAGCGGGTACATCACAGCACCATAAATCACACAGATTCACTGTGCATTCAACCATCTGCCCACCCACCCCCCACTGAAGTCTGAATAGAGCAATGACCTGATGACCTTTGTTAAATATTATCTGGCCCATGTTCTGCCTTACAATAACAACATGCTCTGTCTGAGCCAGACGCTGAAACGCAGGAGTACAGCTAACAGCTTCATCAATCATTTATCCAGCAAAATTAAACTTTTCCTGAAAATTCCTGCCCTTTCAACAAGGAATCTGCTGCTCCACCTCCACCTCCGACGCCTCCTCCATCACTTCTTGTTGCTCAAAGAGAAAAACCTGTGAGGGTGATAATAGCTATAATTCCTGTTTTCTGCTAAGGTTTTGTGCAGCTGAGGGAAATGCTGCTGGCCTCAGGAGTTATTAACACACAGCCAAGTCACTAATTCTTCATCAGAGTGTGGCAGCGGGCCCAGACCTCTCACTGTATTGTTCCTCTGACGTGGATTTATCCAATGCTCTTTTAATTTTAAAAAATCATGTGTCCAGCTGTGATTTGACCCCAGTGCAGAAAACAGCTAAACCTGGTCCGAGCAGAGAAACTCGTTTACACACTATTGTGTTGGAAATGACACGTCCCTTTGTGTATTGAGTGTATTGTGTGTACACTATGTGTGTGTGTGGTCCTTTACCTGCCAGGTGGGATCAGCATGGCGGTAGTAGCAGAAGTTGTCGGTGATCCACTTGTAGATGCAGGACAGAGTGATCTTGGTTTTCTTGCTGGCTTGCATGGCCATGCAGATCAGGGTGGCGTACGAGTATGGCGGCTTGATGTGCGCGTTGGTCTTGTAGTCTACCTCATCAGGACAGTGACCGTGAGCCACTATACCGGGGAGGGACTGCATTCTGCTGTAGGCCGCCGCTGTGGGCTTCCCCGGAGTCAGGGGCATGCCGATGGTGGCGGGGTCCCCGGCCAAAGGGGAGGCTGGGGCGTCGGATCCCAGCGGCTGGTGGCCGAACAGGTGCGGCTGGTGGTGGGCCCGCTGCGGCACGTTGGCGTCCAGGATGGAGAACTCCTGCAGCCACTGCAGGCTGGTCAGGCTGTCGTCCAGGTTGACGGAGCCGCAGCAGCTGCTGATGCTGCTCTCACTGTTATTGGTGCTGCCGCTGTCCCGCTCCTCCGCCTGGGCAGCGGCGGTCACCACCTCCTCCTCCAGCCCCACCGAGCCTTCGGGCCAGGGATCTGCACAGCTCAGAGACAGCATGGCTCTCTCCAACACCTCTCTCCTCTCTGTCACCCCAGCTCCTTCTCCTCCTCCCCCTGCCACCGCCTGACAGGACCGAAAATATACACCCAACTTCAACAAAGTGCGAAGGGACAGGACAATGACGGCCCCATTTGAAAACAGAGACTGTGTGCGCGTGAAGTGAAAGACTTTCAGATCTGTAGATTTCCATTCTCACGTCTGTCACCTGGATTTCTGAGTGTGAAAACGTGTGAACTGAAACTTTGGAAGATTCTGGAAATCTAAAATCCATCATCTTGTTGAGCAGCAGCGCTTTTCTCTCTCAGCTCTCAGAACATTCCTGAAAACCTGTTGCGCACTTGACGCGTAAAGGAGCGCGCTTCATCCTGAGCGGCGCGCGAAGGCTTTGAATCTACACAAGGTTGTTAAAGAGTAAAAAAAAAAAACTTTGCAAACAGCGTTTTTAGCATTCTGATGGAAAATCTTGTGTCAGTTTTACAGAGTCACGCAGTTCAGTGATTAGAGAGAAAGATATTTGTCAAATCTTCAATGGATCGTTTCATTTGACTAAAGATATTTAAGTGCTGAACATTTCGAGTCAAACTTTTAATGTAAATTAGATGAAGTAATATTGTCCCTGTATGTATAGTGTGGTATTTGCTGGGTGTTGTGTTTAAAGCTGGCTCGGATGTTTCAGGCCTCCTGAAGCACTAAATTTCCACAGGTCTCAGATTCAGGGCGGAATTTACAGAACATCCAGACTCACCTTGTGTCGGCTGTTACGCTGAGCAGAGAGATCTTTTAAATCCCAAACGAGCAGCACTGAGAGAATAACCAGCCTCAGCCTTCAGTGCACCTGTTGTCAACTTGTGACTGAGAGAAAGAAGAAGAAAATTCCTGCGGACGCTGCGCTGGGCGCTTCTCCCCGGTGAAGGTCTCTAACGGGTGTCAGCAGCTGCAGGATCCGTCGGGGAGGCAGTTTAATACCTGGTGCAGGAGGTTTGTCCAGCAACCATAGAAACGGTACACCCCCCTTGTAAACAGCTTCCCGCTCCTCCATTGGCCTGTTGGTTTCTATAGCGCCTCATTTTTAATCACTCTCAAGTCAACTGTGGCTGCTGCCGCGCAGGTTCTCAAGCTGAGGCCCGGGGACACACCAGGGGACCGGCTTAGATTTCTTTACTGTAATTTTACAGTTAAACTCTAAAATGAAAATACAGGACAGGACTTTTCTTTTTCTGCTGACAATTATAGAAACTTATCACATTTCAGATTAAGATCTATATAATACATGATTGTTAAGCTTAAAATACAAAGCACTGTGACAGTGCACAGTTACCAAAGAGACGGTGGATTAGAAAATACTTTTTTCCTCTCTCATGAGATTAAATCTCACGGCCCCTCAGATTGAGCTGCTGACCCTTTGGAGGGACCCGAACCCTAGGTTGGACTGAACACTTACAAGTAGCTAACCCAGCTCCACCTGGAGCAGAGCGAGTACTCTCACTGCTGATACTTTAACACCATGAAGTGTGACTCTGAATACTTCCACCTCCACTGCTCTGCTGCTTTAACCATATTCTTCACATATGGCAAAAAAAAGAGCAGCACATGGATCTGGCAACGTCATCTCTGAACATATTTAATGGGCAACAAAATAAGAGTTGGACCCAGTGTTTGGACTTACAGGGGGGACGTGTGTGAAGGAATGTACTTTTGTTCATAAGACAGAAAGGCAGAGAAAGGCGAAACAAAAAGGTTTGGCCCCTTGAACGTTCTATTAGTGTGGCTGAGTGGTTTCCTGAGGCCCCTCACAAAGGCAACTGTAAAGCAATAAAAAGGCTTCCTCATCTCCCCAGTCCTGACGTCTCTTCAAAGCTGGACGTGGAGCACCGTGTGCTGCTGACAACTGCTGCTTTCAATGGGTCAAACTCTCCACAGAGGCTCATCTCACCACTGATCACATGCGCTGCTGTGAAAGAGCAGAGCAAAGTGATGAAACAAATCCAGCTTAACTTCACTACTGTCACAGGTAAAACAGCTGAGATGGAAAAAGTCGGTTTACTGGTGTAAAAAGAGGAGGAAATGTCTGATCTGTCGCCGTTTTCAAAATAAAGTGCCTCATTTCTACACACACACCTCCACACGTGTTAGTGTGCAAACACAAGACAAATATTTGTGTGTAGTGTGAAACCATCTCTAACTGTTAGAAAACAAAACAGGATCCAGATGTTATGTTAAAACCTGATCTGTACCAGGTTTCCTCTGAGCTTCAGTGTACTGTTTTCTGCATTATTTTACTTTTGCCTTCACTACAGTCACTGGCAGCTGAGGTCAGTAGTTACATTTCAGATTTAAAAACATAATATAAAATCAAATCAACCAGTAAATTATGATGTATCATTATAAATGAAGTTTTAGCCTCACCTCTACCAACTGCTACTACACATGAATGCATCAGTCATTTTGATTCAGTACTTTTACTTTTTTAAACTGGATTTTCTTCTTTCAGTGAATTTCATATGTAAAAAGTTGTTTATTCACATCAGACAGAAACTTCTCTGTGTTCGTGCCTCACCAGTCCATGGACACGTGTGGGACACAATAAACAACATAACTAACAACCTGACTCACTAAAGTACAAACACCTCAAACTGTGTTAAATGAAAAGTACCTGAGTAAATGTACTTGGTTACTTTCCACCACCAAAGCTTCAGACGGACCTCGTCCCCCTCCCGGCCCCGTCACTTCACCTCCAGCAGGGGTCAGAGGTCAGAGAGGGAGCAGCCAACCACAGTAACCTCACAGAGCGGAGGGTCAGGGAGGGCTGGACTTGACCCAGGACCCAGTGGGATTATAGAGGAAGATGCAGGTGCAGGAGATTCTGCTGCACACACACACACACACACACACACACACACACACACACACACACACACACACACACACACACACACACACACACACACACACACACACACAGAGAGAGAGAGAGAGAGAGAGAGAGAGAGGGAGAGAGAGATATTAAATAAAGGCTTTGAACAACAATTCAAAGTTAAGATCAGACATGAAAGACACACAAAGCACAAACCAAGATCAAAATAAGATCAAAAAGAGAAGATCAATATTTGTTTGATCCCAAAAAGTTTCCACTGTACCTGCACAACAGTACGTAGATAAAGCAAGCTAAAATAAGATAAGCTAACATGAGCTAAGATGAGCTAAGCTCAGTTAAGCTGAGTTAAGCTGAGCTGAGTGAAGATAAGTTAAAATAGGATAAATTACGATAAAATAAAAGCAGCACATCCTCACATCTGAGAAACTGAAACCAGTGGCTGAGACAATTAATCGATTATCAAAATGATTTCAGAATATGAATCAATTAATCTCTTCATTGACTGAACAATCAGCTCTGAACTACAGTGAGGAAACAGTGAAGTGTTAAATCTGTTAAAGGCGTCTCGGTCAGTCGTGCTGTGTGACCAGGAGCAGTTCATCCAGGTGGACAGATGAGGGCACCACATACCATTCAATCCAACGTGTGTGACTGTGTGGGCCTGCAGCTGCTCTGGATGTGGTCTGTGTGAATGTCTTTGTCATACAACTAATTATTTCATTAGTTCATGTAAAGCTTATCATCATTAACATCATAAGTACATGAGAACTATATTATAAATTATTTAGGAGATTAAATCCTGAGTGAAACAGCTGTGGGTTTGTTGTGGTTTTCTTTTCTAATCTTATCCTAGAAAAACATTTGTCTTAACTGAGCCTGAACATGTTTTTAACTTGTCACAGTTTAAACTTCACTCACTTTTTACAGTAGTTCATTGTTAGTTTATGTAACAGGAACAATACAGATAAATGAACGTGTGCATGAAGACGTAACACAGCAGATGCAAACTGCAGCTTCAGACCCTGGTTTGATGTTTACGTTTAGGTTAAAGCAACAAAGCAAACATCTGTATTATACATGACTATGTACACGCTAACGTTTAGGTGTGTGTGTGTGTGTGTGTGTATAAACAAAGGTACGAGCAAAGGAGGCAGATATGTTGATGACATCATCAAATTTCATCCTTAACTCAAATGATCTTGTTGTTTCATATTTGTCTGAAACACTCAGACACAGAATCCACCACTGGTTCAGAAACAAACAGGAAATTGGGGGAGGACAAAGTCCAGTTTGTGGAGACAGATTAATGTTAATCATTTACCACAGAGCTTGGAGACAGCCCCACCTCTTCACCGTGTCTTCTTGTTTCGGGGGAGACTCGACCTGCGGTAATGTGTCGACCAATCAGAGAGCAGGCTACAGACGGCCACAGGTGAACAACTGATCAACAGCTCCAGGAAACAGATCAGTCTGACGCCTGATTTCACAGCTGCGAGCGCTGCTCAGCTGATCACTGAAGGCAGGAGGCAGACTGTTAACAATAAACATGATCTTCATTTGGAAAACACAGAGAGTGGCAGACGTGTGCTCCCTGCCTCCTACACCATCTACAGTAGGTGATAAATCTGTGTCGGCTGTGACTGGGCCTGTGAGGGTGAATGATGGAGAGAGGTAAACATAATGTGGAGCTGAAATTCAGCAGGTGTCTTTGTTTTAGATGAAATCATTTTAATATGTGATTTCCAGTTCAGCTTCTCATTGTGTTGTGTTGACAGATTTGTTGTGATGTGATGTGATAAGATGTGATGTAAGTTATTAAACACAAAGACCAGAGGATCAGGTTTCATTATCCTGATAATGCAGCTGCTAACGTGTTAAAACCAGATGTGAACAGGGCCTTGGAACAGCTGCTGGAGGTTCTGGTCCCGATGTTTCACTCATTGTCCTGTGAATATGATGAACTGTCGGTGAGACAGGTGAGGTTATTGTGTCCTGCCCTCCGGTCCACTGTTGTCCAGCACCACACACCACCCAGGCAACACCCTACGACAATTCATAATAGATAGGCCTCCTCTGTCTCACCTGTCTCATGTGCGTTCGCCTGCAGCTCAGCTGAATTATTCAGCCTGGTGGCAGAAACAGAGCCGGACAGGCTGCAGGCCAGGAGCTGCACTCTGGTGATAAGAGGATTAGTGTTGTTCTGTCAGGTGCAGTCAGTCCTCAGTGTCTCCGTCAGGCTGTCCATACGTCTCAGACCAAGGAGAGAGAGAGAGAGAGAGAGAGAGACAGACAGACAGACAGACAGACAGGCAGGGAGACAGAGATGCCAAAAAGGAAACTGCAGCGTTTCCAGCAGCTACTTAACATAAATCATAAAAACAATGAGGCAGATAACAAACAATACAATTAAAGGCTAAATTCTATTCAATAACTACGAAGACTAAATGAAGTATAAATATAAAAATCAAAGTAAAGACAGAGCCGTACATACACCTTCTTCTTCTGGGGTTTTTAAAAAACAAACATTTACTGTGTTGACATGTGTGCGGTTTATTTACCTGCCAGAGGAAGCGGCCAATCAGGTTTACGAAAACACATTACGTCAGTGAAAATGACATGAACAAAGCGCGTGTACAAACATCTGGGATACCCGCAGAGGGCGGAGCGGTCATCAGTGACTGGAACTCTATTTGACTCCACTCACCGGCAGTGTCCCTGAAAGTTAAACGAGCGCATCAGAGAGTTTAAACTCTTCACCGCTTTAGCCAATCAGCGCTTCTCTAGTACTCTCTCGCTCCGAAGTTGTCCAATCAGAGACGCTCTCGTCTTTGTTGTTGGTGATGACATGAGACTCTTGTTGTTGCTGCCGGAGGCTGCAGAGACACAGTGGTGGGAGCCGGACGGAGACAGGCTGGGTCTGAAGGTTCAGCGGAGTCGATCCGAGTTAAGATTTCAGTTTTTTTTCTTTTGTCTTCGACTCGAAATCAGCTGCGCGCAGCGTGGAAAGCGGCCATGTCTGTGAATATGGACGAACTCAGGCATCAGGTGATGATCAATCAGTTTGTTTTGACGGCCGGCTGCGCCGCGGATCAGGCGAAGCAGCTTCTCCAGGCGGCCCACTGGCAGTTTGAGGTGAGTCCGGACGTTGGGGGGTTTGTTTCAGCTGCAGTCGCTGTCCTCAGTCTCCCGGCTGTGTGTGAGCCGTGGGCAGATTGAGAAGCGGCCCTGCTGTCGCGTGTTTTCAATATTTTCTCTGCTTCCCCGCGACCATGCGCTCCCGTGGCTAACGTTAGCTTAGCACTGCGGACGTGGTGCTCCGCTCAGCGGCCGCTGTTGTTTACATTCTCCACAGGAATCCACCGTGTCACGGCCGAGCTAACTGCTCTCAGCCGGGCTGCCGGAGGGAGGACCCGGCCTCTGCGGGACGCGGCGCTCTCTCCGGCTGCCTCTTCGTTTTACACTTTGATGGCTGTCATCGAAAACAATCGCCTTTATCTCGATCCACATCACCGCGGCCGTCGTGTCAGCTCAGGCCCGTCTGACAACATGTTCTCAGAAAACCCGCATCCGTGTCTCAGGTGATAAACCTCAGGTGTGACCTGTCCGTGCTCAGCCCTCAGCAGGTTCAAACACTCCCTGCCCGCTGCTCACAAACCTTTAATCTCATTTCCTGCTTTACTTTCTGTCTGTTCTTTAACCGCTCAGAGGAAAAATCTCTGTACAGATTAATAATGTGTGAGTTAACCAAAGCATCAGTTCTGTTTTTGGTCTTTTTACCAGAGCAGACGAAGGTCTGAGTCACTGGACTGAGACCTGAGAGGCCTGACAGTGATCCCGGTCTTGTTCGGTTATATATAGACTGATTAAGATGCCTTATCCCCCCAGCTGTTCTCAGACCAGCCTTCCTGTGCATTATCAGTCATTTAAGGCTGAAGTGATCAGGCCAGGAATCTGCTCTGTGGTTCCAGCCTCTCAGATCAGAGGACCTGCTGCTTTTCTTTGGCACATGTCATTTTAAACTGAATGTTTTTGAAGATTTCACCTTCAGGTTCTGCAAAGTTTGATACACTAAATGTTTGCTTACTGAAAATCAATAATAAAAGTAATCAGCAGTTCCAGGCCTGCAGTTACTGGCTCCTGGCATCTGTTTGGACTCTGTTCATTTCACCTCAGGCAGCTCATCCAGCTGATGGACACCTGGAGGGTCTGTGACATCAGGCCTGAGGGTCCAGATGGTTCTGCTCAGACCACACCTCCACTCGCTGTAATGACCAGTCTGTTGTGAATGCGAGGTCAGTGCCGGGGGCCAGGTGGTTCATGGAGGGGGGGTCGGCTCAGCTCCTGTCCGGAGGTTAGGGTTCGACATGTGATCAGGAGCTGGAGGTTTTTCTGGAGCCATGAAGGAGAAACTCAGGGAGACGGTTTACTTTGGTTTGTGTCCGTGTGGTCGTAGAGTCGACCTGTAAAGATCGATTTTGATTATTAATAAATTTTGGTCACTTGCTCTCAGGAAGCTGAAGCAGTGTGAGCTGAGGATGAGTCTGGTAACTGTGGTATTCAGAGACCAGTCCCTCACTGGACACAGCTGAACAACAGTGTGATGAAGCCACAGAGCTCAGCTGAGTCCCGTCGTCTGTGAAGGGATGATCTCACTGGATGGAACAAAGAGAAAACATTTACTGTTACCTGATAAATTAATCAGCTGACTCACAGAAAATTCATTTCCAAACAGAAACTTACTGGTTTTCACAGAGCATCTTCCTTAGAAATGAAGAATAAAAATCAGAACTCACATGGAAACGAACGTCACCAGTGTCCTTCCACCTCATTCTTTCACTTTCACATTCATCACGTGAACCTGTGTTCTTCTGTCCTCTGACTTCTCTCTTTGTCTGCTGATTAATCAGTTAATGGTTTGGTCCAGGAAACATCAGAAGACAGTGTGAAGTGTCCCAGCGTCTCAGAGCTCGAGGCGACGTGTCCAGATGCCTTTTTTTTTTCTAGAACAAAACTCAAATATGTTCAAAGAAAAGCAGCAAATTTCTGAAGCTGGAACCAGAAGAAGTCTGTGTTTTTGTTTTCTGTATATTTACTACCCTGTTCATTGACCCGTCCTTTGAGCTCTGATGTCTCAGAGCGGAGGACACACTGTGCTGTTGTGTTTGGTTCCTCCATCACCGTGAGAACGTAGTGAACAGCCAGTTGTTTGTGGGACGGCAGCAGCGTGATTCGGCCTGAGAGTCCTCGGTCATCAGGTCCGTCAGCGCACACACACGACGACGTTAATGCTGCTTTAATTTCTCTGAGAAAACACAGACGTGTCCAGGATCCTGCACCTGTAACCGGAGGTTTGATAAACGTTGTTCCAGCTTCCTCAGATGTGAGGATTAAAAGACGTTTACAAGTGAATTATTCTCATTACTTGTATTATTTGGAACTCACAGATGGTCAGAGCTGATAACTGTTTGCTGCATAAAGAGAACAAACTGTGTTTGTGACCAGAAGCTGTGAAAGTGTTCAAACCCACGAGTTGTTGTGACAGAAGTGGCTGATGTTGTGACACAGCTCAGTGTTTTCTGCTCTTCACAGGCCTGTTTACAGTGTTTACAGCGTTTACTGAGCGGCCATACCTCCTGTTAATCTGCTGATTGATCGATTGATTCATCTTGTGGTCCACAAATATCAGAACATACTGACAAACGCCTCAGTCACACTTCCTGTTTTCAGATCCCAGTGATATTAATTATTTTATACCTGCAAATATTCAGAGTTTGAACATGTGAATTTTTGCCACTGAAGAAACAACAAACCGAGTTAAAGCAACATTTGTCAAAACTTGGCTTCATAAACTGGAATCACTGGTTGTGTTGGAGCTGGACTGTCTCCTCTCACTGCTGGAGACACAAAACCATCCTGTCTCTGTCTCCAGTAAAGGACGTTTGAAATAATCTGGGGGTCAGTGTTCGCAGCCAGTGACTCTGCGATCTTGTACGTTTGCGTGAACAGGAAATGCGAAGTGACATCAGTGAGCGGCGCTCGCCAAACCTGCTCCTGCAGAATGAACTGGGAGGACACAGAGAGCGGCGAGGACTCAGCGGCTCTTTCACAATCGCTGCAAAGCACTTTCACGCTTTGATATGTGTGTCACGTTGTACGCAGACATTCCTGCACTGCCGCTGCTGTTGTCAAACAACCAGACCATGGGGGGAGGGGGAGAGGGGGAGGGGGAGAGAGGGGGGAGGGAAACCACTGCATTCACCGAAGCATTGGCAAGAAAGAGGCCTCCGCAAAGGGAAATGGAGGCTACGCTGAGCAGTGAGACGAGCTCACACCCTCAGTCTGATACTTTCAGTTCTGTTAAACACACACTGGGGCTGAGTCCACCCTCTGACTTCCCCCAGTAAACTTTATGGAAACAGATAAACACACAGGAACAGTGTGAAAACACTGAGGACTGAAGAAAGATCCACAGAAACAGTTTGTTGTTCATTCATCAGGAAAAATGGTGAAAAGAGTCAGAAATTCTCCGTTTCTGACTGTGATCTGTCTCTGATGGTCTCTGGGCCGTCGCTCGCTCAGTCACAGGCCTAATAAACATGATAAAGTTACATCAGATAAATATTCATCATCCATCGACCTGATCTTCCTCTGTATTTGGAGGAAAATAAGGAAAATGTTTGACTTGTTAGCTTCTGCATGTTGTTGATTAAATTCAAACAAATCAAAGTTAAAGCTCACCCCCCCCCCCTTCTTTTTCTGCAGACGGCTTTAAGCTCCTTTTTCCAGGAGGCGAACATCCCCAGTCACCACCACCAGATGGTAAGTACATTCAGTTTCTCCAAACAGAAAGAAATGTGGCTGAAGGCATGTGAGGCTGATGGTTGATGGTCTCGCACTGGACGGTGGGATGGACACACCCACTGATGTGCTGGACTCAGGACGTCCAGAGTCCAGGGAAATGTTCCTACAGCAGATCACGTGTCGTGTGCCGCCGTCCTGTCCGAGGTATAGATCACAGGTCGTATGTTTCTGGTTTCGTTCTGTGAGGAACGAACGATGTGGAGCAGAAAAGTCTTTAAGCTTCAGACTGAAACAAATGTTTGTCTGTGGCATCGTGAAGACGTGGTTTCCATGTGACGTCATATCGTGTGGGAACACGCATCAGTGGGCCGGCGGTGTCATGTGAGCAGGAACAGAATCACCTGGTGATGTTGTAACCTGTCTCCAGGACATGTCCCGGGGTCATGTCAAAGTGAAAAATGCAGAAACGCAAAACGACACTTGAGTCTGATGAAGAGACTGAACTTCAGACACGAGCTGTTTGAGTGTTGGAGCAGGAAACTGTCTTCACACTTCTCTGTTGGACTGAAACGGTGTGTCTCTGTTATAGGGCAGGTGTGTGTGCTCTCACACTGTCCTGCCCTGTAACGCAGCGAAGACGACTCACGGGACAAAGCTCGGTTTAGATGAATGAAATAATCATTCTGAGGCGACGCAGACGTGCGTCAGTGCGTACAGATGTGTGTGTTCTCGGCCAGGCTCCTTCACGCGTCTGAATCTTCTCCCACTACCCCGACGACCAGGCCGCGTCCCGGGATCTGTGTGATCCTGATCACGCAGCAGCCGTGTTGTGCTTTCAGTCTGAAGCTGCTGCGCTTCCTCCTCCTCCCACTGCTCGTGCTGTGGTGTACGTGCCTGTCCGTTGCTCTGGGAGGAGTGTGTGAGGAAGTGTGTGAGAGGCGGCGGCCTGGGTTTGTTTTTATTTTGGGTGCAGTGCGATGACATCATCCAGCCCGAGGCTCTGAGGAGCTCAGCGTCGAACAGAGAATCGGCTGAATCAAGTGACAGCTGTTTCCATTTCCAGCGTAGACCCTGTCCTCTGGCCCCTGGGGGCCACGGTGGGGCCACGCTGGATCAGCTCTGAGGAGGAAGAAGCCGCTGTTGGAGTTTCTTCTCAGCCACAGACGAATATTTAAAACTGACAGAGCAGAGAGGAGGCCCAGAGAAACTGCTCTTATTGTGAAAGGTCTGACTTGAATGAGCCTGCAAAACTGAGCCAGGATTAATCTGAGCTACTGTGACTCAGCAGGTCCGTTCACTGTGATGTTCACGGCCACAGAGCAGAACCGTGCGAAGAGTGAAATGTTATGTTCTTCTCCATCTGTGTCACGGTGGGTCAGACATGACTCTGCTGTGGTAACGAGTTTAGAAGCGTCTGTAATCACAGAGACTTTCAAGGTCATTAATCTGACAGAGAACCGGTTCTGTGGCATGTTCTCTGCTGGGAGTGTGTGTGTGTGTGTGTGTGACAGTCATGAGAGGCGTGATTGTTTATAACGTACATACACCGGCGCTCCCCGAGGAGCCGAGCAGGAAAATAAAGACGTCACCAAACGTTGGTGTGACGTCAGCAGAGTGAGTTCATCAGGAACATCAGTCAGTGTTTTCACACTCATCACATTTCAATCATTTTACCGTTTAACTACAAATATAAATAAATAAATAATGTAAATGCATATTTACATCAGCGTCCTCCTTCACAGCTCCTCAGACTGGAAACCTGCTCCTGCTTCATGAAGGAGTGACTTTAAACGCTTCAGTACTATAAACAATAAACAAATGAAACATGAAAAACAAATAAACAAAAGACTAAAGTGGAAAAAAAACTAACTGTGCTGACAACGTGCAAACAGAAGCTTCACAGCTGAGATGTGTGATTGATGATCGCTGTTTTGGTTTGTGGGGAAACATCTTAAACGTGTGTGTGTGTGTGTGTGTGCTCTAAATATAGCAGACCTCCTCCGGCCTCCTGCAGCACAGCTGAGAGGCCCCCTCCTCTATTTCTGGCTGCTACCTGATCTGTGTGTGTTTGTATGTGTGTGGTTTTTGTGTGTGTGTGTGTGTGTGTGTGTGTGAGTGTGTGTGTACCTTGGCTTCGGCTGCCAGCACCACACCAGCTTTAGTTGATGTTCTCTCTGACGACTCGGCTCTGTGGCTTAGCATCGTCCATCACCTTCATCACTCCGCCCTGAAAAAAACCTCTCAGCTTCAGTTATTGATCGTGTTTACAATCGATAGCTGATAAATCATCACATCGTCTTGTTTTCTTCCCACAGATGTGTACTCCCAGAAACACTCCCGCCACACCGCCCAACTTCCCCGACGCCATCACCATGTTCTCCAAACTGCGGGCATCTGAGTGCAGCTCCGGCGCCGGCAGCGGCCCCTCCCAGGTGTCCATGGCCTGCTCCCCCCCGGGTTTCAGCTCCTTCTGGGCTTCCTCGCCACCCAGCCAGCAGCCGGTCTGGCTGCCCTCCTCGTCGCCCACCGGCCACCACGTGCACCACCACCATTACCACATGCAACAGACTCCCATGTGGCCCCCTGTGTCTCAGTCCAGCGGCTCCCAGCAGCCCCCCGTCGTATCGGCGCTCCACGGCCAGAGATGAGACTGTGCAGTGGGGCTGCGACAGGGAGGGAGGGAGGCCTGGGCGGCCGGTTCACGTGTAGCCAAATGAATCTGTTTTGGGAGCAGGAGGGTGGGGGGGGTCATCAGGGCAGCGGGGCGGGGGTGGGGGCCGGGAGGGGGGGGGTGGATGGTTTATGTGTGGAATGAGAGGAAGAGCCTGTTTTCTTCTCTTCTTTTTCTGAACTGGAGACAAGCAGTTTGTCTCTGCAGGAGACACTTTTCCTCTGCGTCTTCATGGCGTCGTCCTCCCGGTGGAGGAAGAACCTGGATCCTCTGAACCCACAGACACGTAAAGGTTTCCTTCATCACGGATGCAGCCGAGCCCGGGGCCCGTCGGAGCGCTTACTGAGGAGAGCAGCCACGTGATCCGCTCAACTGTTTCGTCACTTTTATTTTTTAGAGACTTTTTTTCACAGGGTTCAGAAACAATAACCAGCAGATAAACAAAGCGACGGGAGCTCCGGCCACAGCAGGACGCGGACGAACGGGCCTCAGAAAATGTTTCTGCGGCGTGGAGAGCGTGAACAGTGTGGGGGGATTACAGGTGTGTTTTCATTTACAGCCATAAAACGCTCCAGGGCTCCGTGTGCAGACACTAATGTTGGGACTAACTCCAGTTTGTGCCTCTCGTGTTTGACCTGAAAAACCCAGACGATCATTGAAAAGAACCTGCTGCAGTTGTGAAGGTGTTTTCTGAAATGTTCTGCTGCAAAATTCATAAATGAACACAGGAGAAACTGTGCTGAACTAGTTTAATAATCCGACTTTAAGTTTAAACGCTCCAAACAGTCATTGTTATTTCTGAACATCCAGAATGTTTCAGGGTTTTGTGGTTCACTTTCCTACCTCATCACACAGAACGAAGGAAAACAGGAAACTTTCCTCTTACAGCTCGAAGCAGCTGTTTTCCTCCTGAATCTTTCTGAATGTTCTTAATTTCTTAAACTTCATTTTTTAATGGAATTAACACAGAAAATGAGCAAAGCAAAAAAAAAAACAGATGCAGTTTTTCCTTCTCAGTTTAGTAACTTCAGAAATGAATCGATCTTTTTTAAGGTTTTACTGTGCAGAGGACAAAATATTTCTGATGTAGACAGTCGGAGGATTTGGGAAACACCTTCACAACCTGTAAGTTGTTAAATGACCCTCTGGGAAGAACTGGGAGCTTCTCTCTGACGAGCATAACCTGGGTTTATATCTGGAAAAGAAAAAAGCAGTGAATGGAAAGAGAGACTGTGAAGTCGGGATGAATCTGGTGGAGCAGCAATAATTTGATTATTTGTGGATTATTTGGAGACGGAGAGCTGCCACGTTTATAATGCAGTTTTAGTTTTGAATCATTTCAGACACATTTTGTAAGAGGAGACTTTTAGCGACGTCGTGATGAACCCACACACACACACACTGATCTGAGGATATCTGGCGTCGATGTGCGACGAGCCGATACCTCTGCCGTGTTTCTGTCTGTGGAGGGTTTAGAGGCCGACTCAGTGATTTTCCACACCACCTTTCAGACGCTCAACCACTCCTACCTCTGTCTGTCTGAATGGGAGAGGCCCCACGTGTGCTCTGAATGTATTCACAGACAGGATCAGAGGGTTGAAACACACACACACACACACACAGACTGAACTTAAAACTGTCCAACGAGGACAGAGCTGGACGCACGGGTGAAATCTGTGAACTCAGTCCAGAGTCCTGAGTCATTGTTCAGGTCCACAAAATAACCTCTCTGTTCGCTGGATCCCATCCATGCCACAACTTTCAAAAATCACCTGTCGACTAGTCTCATGTTTAACGAGTGAAAAACAAAGCGTCACCTTCAGCTCACGACTCGACAAACAGGAGCAAACTTCACAGACAATCAACCATCTCCTGCCCGTTTCTGTTTTCACTGTCCAGCAGTTTATCGCTGCACACGTTAAACCAGCTGCAGGTCCTGCAGGCTGGATTCCTGCTTCAGCTCTGTGATGGAAACACATGCAGGTGGAGGCTGAGGCGGTTTGACCACATCTCCTCTTTCCTTTGGAATTTCTAATCACACTTAAAGAAGAGTAAAACACAGCTGATGTGTCCCGAGCACCCAGAGGGTTTTACAGACTGGGTGATGAATTTACGGCCCACTCCAGATTTAATTTTTTGCTCTTATCGCTCGGATGACAGTATTTTTCTCACGGACCCTCAGAAACTTCACTCTCTTCTAATCCATGGCTCTTTTATAGAGATTTCTCTCCAGTACTTTGTGCTCATTTCCTCTGTTGAGATTTGTATTTATATGTTTAATAAAACAAAGTATGATCTGCTGCGTTCTGTGGCGTCATGTGTCAGTGCTGACAGCGTTTCAACACACTTGTTATGGTTTTTACTGTAAGAGCTAACGGACGGCAGAGAAAGCACAGGAACTTGTGGTTTCCTGAACTGAAGAGTGTCTTTGTCACATCAGTGGGACTGAAGACTGAGGAAGGATGTGGCTGCAGTGTCAAACCGAGCTGCTGTTTGTGTTTCTCATCTCGTCCTAACATGACACGACTGCTCGGAGAGGAAGTGAAGAGCTCTGAACTCATGAGCTGCTGAAACGGTTAGAAAAACAGCAGAAGAACACGCGTGTGATCAGCTTCCTGCTGGTACAGTACGAGCGGGAAAACGTCTGTGACTGATCGCACATTATCACACTGATACCTCACATGTCCCCGTCCTCCGGCTGGTTTACACGCCTCTGATCTTTGGTAAAGACCTTTCCCCCGTTTATCAGTTATAATACATGTAGAATTCTATACTTAGAAACATGTAATAAATAGTTTCTAACAGACTATAACGCAGCTGTGATCAGAACACCTTGTACATTAGTAAACACGTGAACTGATCTTATATCTGCTTCTAACTGCATTACAGTCCTTTAAAAACATTTATTAAATGTCATATTAACTGATTATAGCTGCTGAACAGAGCCACTTCCACTCACACGATACTGTTCATTAGACAGATTCAGACATTAGTCACTAAAACACAACATAAATCAGTGGTTTCCAAACTGTCCCCTGTCCTCAGCCTGTCCCCTGTCCTCAGCCCACAAGTGTTTTCCTTTTTCTGAGTCTGACTTGTCACAGTATGAAGCTGCAGAGACAATCACACCTGTAAAAGGCCTCAGTGCACAAATCTGTGCAAACAGTGAACTGTAAGAAAACTCCAATACGATCTATTTACATGTTAAAGTGACTCATTTTTGTACCATTGTCTCTGAAAGCCTGTCGACGGCTCGTCTGAATGTAAAGGACTATTTCTACATTTTGTACTGTCAGTTTTTTTCTAAGAGATCAGAAAACAGAAGGTTTGAAGCCGCAGGTTGAATGTTTAACGCTGTGTTTTATTCATAAATATAAAATAGAGATTCTGCAGTAAAGTGTTCTTCAGTAAATGTATATTTTCTTCCCACCACTGAAAATATTCATACTTCAGTCCAACATCTTCAAAATCAAATAAAAATAGAATTAGAATAATGAAGTGTGCAAACATCAACCACAGACGTATAAAGTCACTCGACATAAAACCAAATTCTTCAACGACAGGAAACGATTGAGAGCGAGTTGTGACCACACTCCGAACTGAGTTCATCCCTCCCTCCCTCCCTCCTCTGTGACACCCGGCTTTCTTCTTTACTCACTGACTCGTCCTTCCTGCGCTCAGCGTCAGGTTTCTGTGAACAGGATGTTCACCTCTGATGCTTGTGTTCAGGTGTTTCCCCTCATGATGCAACATCCAGGTTTACTGGCCTCCTGCCACACTGTGCTGACAGTTACAGGGAACAACACGAGGTTTGGTGCTGACAGGAGCAGCTCACAGTTCTACAGTTCTACGTGTGTGTAAGGAACCCACAGGAACCCACAACATCTTCATGCTTTATAGATCCATGTATCTGCTGTAGTTCACCATCTGAACTGTGGATAGTAGTAAAGGTACATTTACTCTTTTTCTCTAATCTTTGATGAAGGGGAAAAGATCAGTGGTGGAAAGTAACTAAGTACATTTACTCAAGTTCTGAAGTCCTTGTTCTGTGCTTCGTATTTCCACTGTGTTCTACTCTGTTAAACGTGATCTCCACTGCAGTGTTGTACCTTTAGTAAACTTTAAGTTCCCCTATTTATCACTGATTAAGCAGAGGACATAGATGGATGAACGTTCACGTATGAATTTTACACTGGACAGTTTTTATAATTAACATTAAAAGAAGAAATATTTTAGACCTTTGTAAATTAAACTGAAGACGTTTTTTTTGATACTCTGGCTAATATTGTTGGTTTGTTTGGATCCTGTCATGTGATACAGAATAATGCCACTCATCCTTTCATACAGTCATTAGTTATGTGTAAACCCTTAATGACGCATGTTTTAATACAAAGTGGTTTCATGTTTTCTGTCTCAACACTGTTGTGTATCAACTGGAAAAATCCTCTGGTGCAAAAGGTAATGACTAAATTTACACTAAAGTTTATAATAATAATAATAACAACATTCAAAATGCCTAATCACAGAACTTGAGTAAAAAATATAAAAAATTAAATTTCTCAGTCCTGGACTCAAGCGTTTGACAACTGATTTATGGGACGTTGCAATAACATGTCAATAAGAAGCATTAAAGTAAAGCCGTTACCTCCAGCAGGCGACCTTCTCCCTGCAGAAGTTCATTACATATCAGAAACAGTACAGAGCTCTCTGTCGCCTCCTACAGGTCGGCCTGCTGGGCGTCCTGAGCCTCTGAGGGTCTCTCTGCGGCAGCTGAAGGAGGAGTGATGGAGCTCTGAGACGTGCAGCCCAGAGCCGACACCGGCCAGTCCCGACTCGAGCTGCTGGAGGCTGGACACACAGAGGAAGACGAGACGGGGACATTTTCTTTTACTGATACAAAGCAAGAGATTTATTGATTCTGTGTCACAGAACGACCAGAATCAGTGTCTGTACTGTACAGTGTGTGAGAGGTGCCAGGGAAACAATTCCAGGATTTTACATAAAAACAAACAAACAAACAAACAACCAGGATGGTTAATGTTAACTTCAGCGATACGGACTCCCTGTGTGATCAGCGTCTCAGCGTCTTTTGTTTTGAAAATGCACTGATCAGTTCAGACTTCGAACGGAAACTCTGAGAGGCACAGCTGGGTCAACAGTTAACACCTGTGTGTGTGACTCACCTGAGCGGCTGCACTGGGCACTCTTGGCACCGTGAGGCTGATGAACCGGAGCGCTGTGTCCCACCTCCAGAGAAGCAGCAGGTTTGTGTGACGGGGAACATCTGGCTTTGTCTTTAATCTTGCACATACCTGCAGTCAGAGGAGCACAGCTCAGTATGTGACAGTCAGCAACACCTGAACCTCCACATCCAAAGTACACTGCATGAGCGAGAACCTGAGCAGGTGTAACATCACCTCGTGTTTTTTGTTTTTCATCAGGTTCAGTGCTGATAAAGGACTAAAGCTGCTGAGCCTGACACAATAATGTGACCTGAGTAAAACTCCTCTGCTGCTACACATGAACGCTCCGCTGCCGTCACTGGTCACACCATCTGCATCTGTGCTGCTGAAGAATGAACGAATCCAGGAACAAACACCGGAGACGTTTAAAGAAACAGCTTTACCGTCTTTGGCAGAGATTGTAGGTAGTTTAGTTTCAGGATGTCTGAGGGATGGGTTCAGGCGGCCTCTGTAAATATGCCCGTCCAGTCCGACGATCCCGACCTCCTCTGACTGACCGTTCCCCCCCCCCCACACACACACACAAACACACACACACACACACACACACACACACACACACACACACACAGAGTTATATGTCTTATACCATTTCATATTATCACTGATGCATAAACATTTAGATTTCTCTGTTGTTGATATACTCAGTATCAGTAAACTCTTATTTGTCATACCTGAATCACAGCGTCCCCCTCAGGCTGTGGGTGGTACTTCATGTACTGCAGGCCGATGCGTCGTTGGCTGGGTGAGGTGACCGTGTGGCTCCCCCCGCAGCTCCGTGACACGGCCAGGTGACTGTAATCCGTCAGCTCGGCGATGCGCTCACTGCTCGGTCAGAGAGAAACACCATGACATGGGAACAGAGAGTTTCCGCAGTTTTTCTTTTTTAAATCTGGGACTGTTGATCCAAAGTAAAGTTTCAGATGTGCGCAGGATGAGCATGAGGGAGACGATCACTGAGGCTTTCCTGGTTAAATTTGCCATTTTCTTTAACGTGACCTTTTCATTCCCCTGTCCGCAGTAATCATCTGGGCTGGTGGCCTCGTTAACGGCACAAAAAAACATAATTAACTTTACTTTTAATCTGTTTGATACCTGACGTCACTTTTCATGAGAACTGCTAATGAACATGGTTTTGAACTGACGACGTGGTTCTGACGTGTCTCTGACGTGTCTCAGAGAGCCCTGATGGTTAAACACATCTGCTCTGACTCTGTGACTGGAGCTCAGTGATGCTTCAGGGACTCTGAGTCAGATAAATCATGTGTGTATCTTCCAAAGTCTTTCAGAATAAAATTCCCTCCTTGTGTTACTATGTCTGTTCATAGAACCAAACCAGCTGATGTGAATTGGTGAATGTGTGGAGCGGAGTTTAACAGCGACGGACAGACTTGAGAAAATGTGACTCTATCCTTTAACCTCTCCTGTTCTGGCCCTGACTCACTGCTGGCCTCGCGGCTGGTTGTGGTTCAGGTTGTCGCTCATGGCGTCCTGGCTGCCGGCCCTGTCACAGTGTTTCAGCCGTCTGTGGGTGCTCTCCATCTGCCTGCACATCACGGCGGGGCTCTCCTGAAGCTGTTCCCTCCTCCTGCCTGCGTACACTACCTCAAAGCTGCAGCGGTTGGTCCCTGTTTTCAGGCTGAGACCAGCGTATAATACAGCAGACTGAGAAAACTACTGTTCGTTAGCTGATGATTTTAATAGTAATGAATCAAAATTTAAAAGCAAAAAGCCAAATTTCTTCGAGCTGACTGTTCAAACCAAACAGCTGTGAGCTTTATAAAGTCTTCATGTAAGTATCAGTCCCCCTGCTGTATTTATATACATGTATATACGAGATATCTGTTTTGCCAGTTCTGATAAAAAAAACTTTAATCTTTTAAGACTCTTGCGCCACCTGCTGGTGAACAGAGGACGCTGTAAACAAAGGGAAGGTCGAGGCAGGTAACTGCTGATCTCACCTCCTGTAGTGCTGTCGAAACTGCTCCAGCGCGTAGACGGTGAACGGCCTGATGGACTTGTGCGAGGGGAATCCAGGAGTGGACGGCAGCGTCACCAAATGTCTTTTATTCCCCAAGTAACAAAACACACAAACATACAGGAGCAGAGTTCAGAGAGCAGCTCTGTGATGCTGTAACGTACAAAGCTGTTTGATTCTGTCATCTGAGGAATTTTTAAAAAATGAGACAGGAAACAAAATGTCCCTGTCGTTAAGAAAATATCTTTTACTCTGGTTTCATACCAAGTGAAATCTAAACACATTATTTACAATAATCTGGGAAATAAATAGTCACAGTTGTTAGCTTCGACTCACGGTCCAGGGGTGTGTTTGACCACAGGCCGGTCACAGGAGAGGCAGTGAAACCTGTCCACGAGTTGTCTGGAACAAAACACAAAGAAGCATCACCACAGGATGACACACCTGTGCAGGTATGAGGTGAATACAGCGCGACCGACCACTGATCCCAAAAACGTTTGACCTCACACACAGTTTGATGTAACGTCACATCTGAGAGTAAAGACAGTAAAAGTTACAATAACAAGTGAAGGCATTGTTCAGGACACTCACAGATTAATTACACACCTTTAACATGATTCTTCACTATTTCACTGTAGATAACAACGTAAACACAACATGAAGACGGGCATGTGTCTGACTCTCTGCCAGGCTGTTTGAGCTGTGAGGTCTAATACGTTTACCAGGTGAATAACACAAATTATTAATACGATCGACTTCATTTAAACAAAACGAGAGCACAATGAATTTTACTTCCACGGACTGTTTGATAGAAAGAAAAGATTAGCATCTCACAGAGATTTAGTTTTATTCATTTGGCGAATGCGTTACTGATGACAGCAGCAGCAGCAGCAGCAGCAGCAGCAGCAGCAGCAGCAGCAACAACAACAACAACAGCAGCAACAACAACAACAACAGCAGCAACAACAACAACAGCAACAGCAACAACAGCACTTTCATTCAACCATAGACCACTGCTTCTTGTATGTATGTTAAACCATCAACTCTTTCGTCTCATAGTCCAACAGAAAACTAACAATGAGTTTTTACATGTTGTCCATTGTGAGACGCTCCTCTGCTCAGCAGTTGTACAGGCTGGTTATCTGAGTTAACTGAAGCTCCTGACCTGTACCTGCAGGATTTTATGCTCTGCTGCCACATGATCAGAACTCTTTGATCATATTTTCCTTATATAAACTTTAGCATTGATTAATGTGTGTAATTCTAACACTTACTTTCTGATCCCAGCAGCATCCTCGTGCTCTGGAGGCCCCTGAGCCTGCAGCTTCTCATGAATATTCTTCCAGCAGTCCTCCAGCTGCTTCTTCACAGAGTCTAACTCAATCCTGTTCAGCTGTGGTGAGATCACATGTCAAACACCATGTGGTTCATCAGACATTACGGTGATACCACCACAGTGCTGCTGTTTGAATGGGTGATGTCTCTCTACCTTACACTCCATCTCAGTGGACAGTTTCTTGATGACGTTGTGCCAGTCCTGCTCCTGGCCCGTCACTTTGTTCAGCAGCTCGTGGAACATGGCGCTGAGCTGCTCTGTCGCAGAGTCAAACTGCAGACGGCTCACTTTGCTGTCCAAAGCAGACTTATCTGCTTTCTTCATGTGCAGGGAGCCAACAAGAAGTTTAACATTAGCAGAATATAAAGGCACAGGCCAGGACTGGAAAGGTACAACATGGTATACAGAGCCTATAATAAGTATTCAGGCTGTCACACATACAATAAGTGTAACGATGCAAAATGTTACTCTCTAACCCCAGGAGCATTATTGTTTCTAAACAGAAACTACAACTAGCTCTCACTATAACTGGATGTGTACCACAAAGAACAGCTCAGTGGGCAGAGTCCCTGAGCTGTCACACAGACCAGTTTCAGTGGGTTAAAATGAACCCACTTACGATTTCACTCTCAACCAACTGCTTGTCAGCCTTCTTCTCCTCCAGCTCCTCCGTCGTCTTGTACAGCTCCTGAATTCAGCAGTAACATTAAGCGATAATTAACAGGACAGGAAAGCAGAAACACCTTTCTGTGTTTAAATTCACTTTATTTCTCAGACTTTCCGTCAGTTTTTCTTTCTAGTAAATTACTCACTAATTTCATTTCTTTAGGACTCAGACAAGTAAACCTTGTTCTCAGTATCATTATTACAACAAACCAGCTGTTTAAAGTAATGAAATCGTGTGATGATTGATTATCTGAACAGGTATCACACTGCCATTTATTAGATATTGAAAAGTCTGGCTGTAATTGTAAATCACTGCAATATGTAGTTATGAAAACAGACAAAGAAAAAGAGCAACACAACCCCTGCTGAACGTTGTCTGTTTACCTCTATGTGGCTCTGTTTCTGTCTGCTGTCCTCGCTCAGACACCTGGTTGTTTCATGCAGGTTTTCACACTCTGCCCGAAGCTGCAGAATCGACTCCTGCACATGGTTCACCAGCTCCGTGTTCTGAGACACATACAGACACACACACACACACGTGCACAGACACACACAGTCATCACTGCAGTCACAGCTGGACATCAGTTTGCTGAACGTGAATGAAGTGTTGCATGAGCAAATAAAAATCTTGGATTAATGTAAATCCAAAGTTGCACATGTGATCAAACCCACCAGAACTACACACAAACACACACACACACACACAAACACAGTTATACAGCGAAAAGAAAAATACTATTCTGTTACAATACTCAAATGACATGAAAGTTTCTCTTTTCTTTGTTGTGGGATTCTGGATCATTCTACGTCTTTATGCCTCTGTTTAAATGTTTCTACAGATCTGGTTCTTGACAGCACACTGCACCTGCTCTGCTCTGAAAACACTTTTACCACCGGTTAACTTGCAGTAGCTGTCTGCCTGTCCTGCTTTGGCTTGCCTCTCTGTCCCTCAGCGGCCCTGCTCTGCCTCCTGTCTGCTGTTGGAGAAGGTTGTTCACCGAGTCCTGCAGCTGCTCATAGAGCTGGAACAGACGGCTGAGACTCCTCCCAATGTTTACAGCGCTGGTGGTGGAAGCTGAGCTCTCTTCACTCTGACTGAGGTCCTGGCTATCACTCTCATCCTGGAAGCTGCTGGACAGCTTAGAGGTCAAGGACAGCATTGTGTCCTCCAGCGTGCCTCGCAGGTCGTCCAGCTGAGGTCAGAGGGCACAGAACTGACATCAGACTGATAAACTGACGGACCTTATTAAAAACTGGAACTGCTTTGATCTGTTTTGTCCTTGTCTGATATAATGAGCTCCTCCCTGAACACAGTGAACAAATTATTTTATTCTACAATCTCTATTTTCCCTCCAAAACACAAAGGCACTGTCCATTTTTTTCTGGACTTGCTCCCACTCTGATGAAAGTTTAGTGAAGAATCAGGTTTAGATCAGAGACACCTCATCTGAGTGTTCTGTAACTCACTAACTGATCCAGGCCTGTTTGTCAGGCCAGCTCTATACACACAATCTATCCTGCGCCTCATACAGAAGAAAGCAACAGCAGCAGCAGCAAAGACCTGCAGGTGAACACGTGTGGACGTGGTCTCCTACAGTAAAGTAGCCAGTGAACCGAATGTGCATGTTTTTGGGATTGTGGGAGGAAGCCGGAGTACCCGGAGGACACCCACGCAGGCACAGGGAGAACATGCAAACTCAAAGAGCTCAGACCGGAGTTCGAACCCGGAGCCCTCATGTTGCTAGCATTGCCACAGTACTTTAGCTTAGTGCGGCAAAGTTTGCAGACAACGTACGTCCTGTCGACGTGTTTAGAACTCCCGCCATTAAAACCAAAATGCATCCGGCTGGTTGCCGGTTAATGGTTTTCCTTCGTCCATGTCACGCGCCTCTCGTCTCACTAGCATAGCATACATAGACTGTATAAGACATGGACGTAGCACCCGTGACGTCACCCTTTGGTTTCGGGGAGTCGGTTTTGTGACCAAACCATGGGCATTGGAGCTGCGCCATCTTGGATTTTAGTGGGAGTGTGCTTTCCATATTTGGCGGAGAGGCGGTTACTCTACGGGTCAGCCGGCCGAGAATCCGTCCACTTAGCTCGGAGCAATATTTAATATTTACCGGCTTTCACCGCTGTCTCCATCCACTATCCACTTACAGTTACAGCAGCACACAAACAACAGCAGCCGCTGACTGACGGAGCTGCTCTGTCCATGCAATGTCGGACTTTTTAAACAGAAAAATGAGACCAAATAAAATTGTAGCCTAGCATTCCCACAATAAACGGACTCTGAGAGCACGGAACACACCGCAGCAGCGTTCCTAACATTAGCTGCTCCGGTCCTCTATCTGTATCAGCAGCGACCAGAAAACGGCAATGAAGTCAAAAGCCAGCGGCTAAATATGCTAATACATGCTAATTAGCGTAAACATCCAGGTAAAATAGTGAGAAATTTACTTACCGAAAAAGCTGCAACACAGACTCCTTCGACGGTCGGTTAGTACAGTCTACACTACAACAAGCCATACTGTCACAGAAACCTATCCGAACATTGACAAACAAACACGGACACTGCTGCCCCTGTCAACCGCTGAAGGTAGCCGGAGGCCTCTGGATGTAGCCGCCTAGCCCGCCAACTTTTTGAACGCGGAAGTGATCCTCACTGCTGAAACCTACAACTCCCCCCTTGTGGCACAGTAAGCTCGCTCGCTGGTTCTGTTACAGGGTGTTTTGTTATGACTTTTAGTCAACAGCCCCGCCTTGCGGTTAAATCCTGTATGACAGCCAGTAACTGGAGAGGCACTGCGGTGTATTACAACAAAAAACAAACCAACCAACCAACCAAAAAATCGATCTTTGGAAATTATGATTATGAGTCGATTATTAAATCGACTCATAATCGCCCATAATATAATCGCGATTAATCAATAATCGATTTTTTTCACCACCCCAACTCTGTACCTCTTGTATTCAGAAGAAAACATGGCACTATTTCTTCAATCATCAAATAAAATGCAGCTGTTCATAGTTTTAAAGTTTGAGAAGTAATTTGTATCTGCAGCTCTAAACTGCTGCTGCTGTTGCGCGGTCACTGCTGGGCCTTCGTATTAATGATGTGTGTGTCTTTGTTCGATGACTGAGTGTAGCAGACACTGTCTCTCAGTGACATGTCTTCCTGTCTGACCTGATCTTGGAGGTGTTGGTCTGTTGTTCTCTCCTCACATAAAGCCAGTTTAGTCTTCAGCTGCTCCATGCCTTCCTCCAGTTTTTGCACAGACCTCCTGAACATGAGTCGAAACACAGACCAGTGTCTGAACTGATCTAAACACTCACAAAGGGCTTCACCAAGGCCAAAAATTACATTTTAGATGCAAAAGGAAAAGTGTGTTTGGCTGTTATTGATCATTACAGCGACGGATGTCTGTGCCTGTGTCACCTGTCTTTACCTGAGGTAGGATAACTGCTGCCTGAGCTCATGAGTGGCTTTGCTGTCTGGGTCCACACTGCCTGTGTTTTCTCTTTCTTGGCTCGTTAGGTTCATAAACATGTCCTCCAAACTGTCCAGCTTTGGACAGACACATTATATCATCAGAACCAGAGCAGACAGTATGTGATACTGAGGACTTTGTCTTGGTGAAGACGTTGAACTGTGAAGGTAAGAAAGCAGGAAAACCCCGTGGAGAGAATTTAGTTGCCTCTGTTTTGTTTCTCTCACCCACCTTTTCACGGTCACTCCTCAGGCTGTCTATTAAAGCTCTCTGCTGCTTGAGCTGATCCATCAGGTTATTAGACACATCCTGAGAACCTAAACATACAATATCACATCAAACTGTTAGTGCAAGTCAGGAAGACCTGTAACTCTTCTGAAAACCTCACAGTGACAAGCTGACAGAAAAATGTTTTCAGGACCTTTTATGTCAGTCATCACTCGACAGATAACTGAATCAGTCAGGTGATAGGTAGTTACCCTTGTCAGTGATGAGTTCTCTGAGCTGAGCCAGCTGAGTCTGGTCCACCTTTCCTTCCTCCAGCGCCGCCACACGAGCCTCCAGCTTGTTGAACTTTTCCTTCAGTTTGCTGATGTTCCTCAGAGCCTCCACCGTCTCTGGGTAGCGCTCCGAGCCGTTGGCCTTTCGAAACAGGGACACACCAGCAGCTACAGGGCCTGCTTTAGGATGGGTCTGCTGAGGCGGCCCTGACAGGACCGAAGAGGTCTCTGTGGCTGGCTGGGTGCCCGTGGATTCCTGGAGACTCAAAGTCTGCCCAGAACTCTCTGGAGAGCAAGGAGCAGCGGTCCTGACAGTATGGTCGTGTGGGGGTGAGGATGTGTTTACAGCAGTGACGTTGCTGCTGAAAGGTGAGTGTGAGGGTCTGATCACTGTGGCTGGATCAACAACCCCTGAATTTACAAGCTCCTGTTTGAAAAAAAAAGTAGAAAGGTGAGACTGAACAGAATATATATAGAATGTAATTCAGGTTTTTCACAGTCCCGTTAGTTAACATGACTTTGAGCTGTGTATGGAGCCTGACAACAACAGACTGGATTACTGCGAAGCCTAAAACCAGCTGGATCTCACCTTCTGAAGGTTTTCTCTCTCGCTGAGCAGAGCTGACTGCAGCACGTCCCAGGTCACACACCGATTCAGCTCCTCTGGGTCCGGATACTTCTCCAATGTGTCTCTCAGCGACTTCTGTCACAGTGAAAACACATGTGTGTGTAGGGGAGTGGGCCAATGCAAGAACAAATGATTTCAGTGTAAATGGTACAGAGTAAAGCTGACATGCAGTATTTTATCTTCGGTTCTTTTCCCACACACTCACCACAGTTTCCTCCAGGACGTCCACACGGTGGCAGCACGTCTCCACTGCAGTGACTGGCTCTGCATCAGCACCAACCCTCTGGACACAGGACAAAGGAAATACCCTACAGCAAAGGCGTAATGTCCACTGAGGATGTGGGGGACACGTCCGCCTCACTTTTCAAAATCCTGGTATTTGGTTGTCACTCTTTATTTGGAAATCATGACAACTAAATCCATAATAATGTGTTATGTTCTCAATTTACATATTTTGTAAAATGCAGGGAATAGAATTCACATACATTCAGGGGACAAACTTCACCACTGAAGAACTGGAGCCTGTGAATGTTTGACATCTGTGCTTGAAAAATGACTTCAGCTTAAACCATTCTGGTGTTTAGATTTATTTTTATTTTTTCTATAAATGAACATAAAGAGAGTCACTGGAGGCACAATTACACTTTTAAATGTTAAAGATGTGTTCCCAAAAAAATCTAAATAAAGAGAAAAAAAAATAATTGATTGATTCTAATCATCTAATCGACTAATTTACCTCCGTTCTGGTGGAGGTTCTGAGATTGTTGTCTCACGTTTAACACATCACAAAAGTTTCATTAGGTCAAAGCTACTTTGAATATTATTATTATCATATTAGAGTTGCTACCAGATCAGGGGGTTGTACTGTCAGTTATCTCAGGAATCATCGTGTTGAGCAGCCTCACCTTCTGCTGGTGGTGAAGCTCCTTCATCTCATCCTTCAGATTGTCTTTCTGGATGTGGAGCTCCTGTATGAGCCTCATGGCCTATAATGACAACAGACACTTACAAATCAATCAGTGGTCAACATTTTTTCTTCCACATGTATAAAATATTTTAAAAAGCTCAAATGACTCCTCTGGGGGATCTGGGGACACTGACTTGAGAAAAAATAAAAATCTTTAATGCTCCCAACAGGTTCAGCTGAAGCATGTCTCACCCTGACCCCAGTGAAAGGACACTGGAATTCCACAGGAAGCCGACAAAGAGGATAAAGAACAATCGAAGTGTTAGAGATGAGACGAATCAAGCTGTTACACCGTTTTCACGCGTGGTGTTTCAGGCTGATAATCCGTTCTTTAACC
This sequence comes from Toxotes jaculatrix, assembly GCF_017976425.1. Lineage (NCBI taxonomy): Eukaryota > Metazoa > Chordata > Actinopteri > Toxotidae > Toxotes > Toxotes jaculatrix. The sequence continues at coordinate 1,150,209 of NC_054411.1, forward strand.
AGGTCATTTACATTTCCTGTGCCACTGTCAGAGCTTGTTGGCAGAGTAAACAGTAAACAGCAAATTAGGAACAGGTGTGTGTGTGTGTGTGTGTGTGTGTGTGTGTGTGTGTGTGTGTGTGTGACACAAAGGAAATTCCTGAGCTGCATGGTGTTTAACTTGTGTCAGATGTGCCCGGACATGACATGATGCATAGCGACCCCACACAGCTCCACGGTCTGAATGACTAACAACTTGTTAATAAGTGCAGTCACACTCGACAGCACACACGGCCTGTTGTGTTTACTTACCAGAGACACAAAACCCAAAGCTGTTCTGTTTAATGTCGAGTAAGAAAATCAGAAAATGCTCATATCTGAGAAAAAGGACTTAATAATGATCAACCAATTATCAAAAGAGCTGCCTCAAACTCGAATTGTTTTCAGTCCTCAGAGGTGACCAGTAGTGTAAGCTAAATCTGAGCAATGGTAATTATCAAAATGACAGAACAGACGAAAACCAATGTTGGAATAAACTAGAAGAAAATTGTGAAACTGTTCAAAAACAATCTCTAAAAATCGAATCACTTCAAATTTCCACCAAAATTTTCACTGCAGAAATGTTTACATGTCCCGGTAGGAAAAGCATTCACTCAGGTTCAGGGTCCTGGTGCTGCTCACGCTGTCATGGCTTACTAGGACACTTGAATAGAACAGAGTCAAAATGTTATTTTAATGACTCACAAGTTATGCTAATGACTCACAAACAGAACCAGAAAAGTCACCTCCTGGACAGAGGTAATAATTCAGTGACAGGAAAACAAGTAGGCTTCATTACTCTTTAAGCTGTCGTCTCAATAGGAACAGTCAGCCATTAACTGAATATGACTGTTGCTGCACTTTGAACAGGAAACGTCACTGAAACGTTCTCACAGAGTCAGCGCAGGCACCACAGGGGTTTCCACAGCCAATCAAAACAATTCGTCTGACAGATTAATGGGTGCACTCTGGCGTACAGCCTGATCCCCACGACATGTGGTAGTTATACGGCAGATGGGGGGCTAAACAACTGTCCTGACAGGACGTGGCCTTTAGAAGAGAGACAGTGGTGGACGAGGGCACGCCGGGTCACCTTGTCATGGTTAAGTCAGTGGATACCCCAGCTGACCCCAGCTATGCCCACAGAGGACATGAATGATTCAGATGAGCTTCTGAAAGACGTAGCTTCACCTGCACCTGCCCGATGTCCTGCTTTTCACCTGAGCGCTATTCATCCCCTGACAACCAGAGTCATCTCTGCAGGGGACTAATTACCCCCCATCACACAGAGAGAGGGAGAGAGGGAGGACGAGATCAGGAGTGAGATAGGCAGAGGTGACAGCAAGTCTGGGTGGTGTCACTGAAACACCTTCACCTTTAACATTGTCCTCTGATCAAACTCTTGTCCTTCACTGTAATTCAACCTGCTTTGTCTTTTCAGGGTAAAAGCTGAAGAAGACACAGCAGGTTTAGGAGCTGACGTTAGCATCTTCGGCTCTTTCTACCTGTCTTTTGGAAGCAGACTGACAGAAACCTGAACAGAGACACGCAGGGGTCATTTGAGATGTCAGGGTGGCGCCCATCTCCTATTGTGCTCTGTTCTGTCATCAGCGGCTTAATACTAGGCTGAAATGTTCGCCGCAGCCTGCCAGAGATGGAAGAGAAGAAGAAGAGTATACTGCTAGCTCAGAGAAAACCTCATTTAACCAAACAACCAGGATGAGCAGGATAAGGATCAATTACAAACAAATAAATAAATAAATAAGATACAAACTGCTGCTGGCCTGCTTTATCTGGGCTTAAACTTTCAAGCAGGTTCACCTCTGATGGTACCCCGATCAGTGATGCCAGGCAGGTGTTTTCCATCGGCTGACAAAGGCAAAGCACCTGGTGTGACATCACTGCCAGGGGTGTGGCTACTAGTGCAACTTACCTGAACATCTCATTATAAAACAGAGACACACAATCAGCCTGAGCAAACAGATCTTTGTCCTGTGTCATCTATCATGACCAATATGTCTTAATAATAATAATAATAAACATTATTTTTTAACAAAGTTAAAAAATGTTTTACATGGTTTTCAACAGGATTACAACATTAAGCAACATTAAACTAGAAATGAGGTAAAATACTGCGAATATAAGATTAAGAAGAAACAATAAAAACAACAGTAGCTATCATTTTTTTTAAAAAGGGTTTTTAAACTTAAAAGTTAAGAAGACATTTAAAACATATGCAATCTGGTGAAACTCAGAGTTCATTAAATATCCCAAATAAACCTGGTTTCATGAGTTTAAAGTTGTTATTTGAATTGTTTGAAGTGACTGAATGAGCCGTTGCTCTCACCTTGGACACGCCGTCCTCGCAGGTCTGGATGCGGGACAGGAGCTTTGCCTGTCCGTCCGCCGCGGTGCCGGAGGAGGGGGGCGGACTTGAGGTGGAGACTATCCGCTCCTGCAGCTCGGTGGCGGGCTGAACGTCCTGCTCTATGCCCCCCTCAACCTGGAGCCGTTCCCCCGCCGTGTGCCGGTCCAGAGCGTCCGTGTGCGTGTCGCCGGGGTGAGAGCTCCTCCACCGGATCTTCTTCTCCCGGATCCCCAGCTGCATCAGCACGGCATGGAGCAGGGCGTGGAGGGCGCCGAAGTTGACAGCTCCCAGCTGAGGTGTCCCGATGGATAAGTTTAACAAGTCATACAAGCTGATGTTCTCCTCCGACATGTTTGTTTGTGAGCGGGAAGACAACCGTTAATTAAAGTTAAGCTAACATTAGTTAGCTTATCAAAACATATTTCAGCAAACAAATGCGGCTTGTGGTGAAACAAAAGAATATAGGAAAACATATAGAAGTTATTCTTTTTTTAAATTCATTTTGTTGTTTCTCTAACGTTAGAAATCGTGTCCGGCATCCCACCGACACCGTTAATCTCTGGCGTTTGTTAGAATGTGGAAATGTTCAAGAGAAAACAGCAACTCTGCGGCGTCAAACCGGGCAGATTCACCGGAAACAGGCACCTGCCCTTCAAAGTAAAGCAAAAAAAAAAAAAGTCATAAAGGTTTATTCTCAACAGAATCATGCTAATTATTTCCATATTTAGCAACATATTGTGAAACAGTAAAATACTCAAACCAGTCTGTCTGACACCAACATTCAGGCCACTGTCAAAGTCACTAAGGTCACAATTTTTCATTCTATATATCTGTAGAGTATTTATCTTCTTATTCTTAAATTCTTATTTATCTTGATAATTATTCAGGTAGTGAAAGCTGTTCAGTAAACATAGTAACCTATGCGGTTATATGACAGACAAGTATGGCTGCCTGTAGTTTCTGGATCTGCTGTAGTTTTAGGGATTTTAGGGACATTTTTAAAAAGCTTCTCCAGAGAAAGACAGAACCATGGTAGCAGTTATGTCAAGTTTTCAGTTTTTCTTTGAACCACCATCAGGAGCAGGTAGAGGTGACAGACGACTGTAAGTCGATACCAGGTGTGTCATACGATTTATTCTTAAAAGGAGGGCTTTTATTTTCAAGCTTTTGACCGGATGTAGCATTTAGTTGTTTCCCGCTTGGCACCGCGGATTCCCACGTTGGAATCAACTCGCGGCGTTACCGGTTGCTAGGCAACAAGAGGTGAGTCAGGCTGCGTTCACGGAATGGGCAGAAGTGCCGCCTTTCCTGAGCACAGAAACAGTTGTTCCCTGTTTTCTGCTGCTCTTTGTGAACCACGCTCTGTATTATGAAACACCGCTTTGGTTCATTTCGGAAAAGCACACAGCTAATGTTCAAAATAACATTTTATTGATAATAAAAACAAGCAAGCAAAGGTTCGGGTGCCATTCTTAATTACTACATTCAAGTATAAAATCATCTTCCAAGTACACATGCATTTCCCTTAATATCCTTGAGATTGATTGCATCCATTGCAGTCACAACATGAAACACGTGAGCAAACCCAAACCCTCATGTTTTATTTGGCAATAAATTACCTAGATTATATACTGTAATTCATAAACTGACACTTTAAACAAAAGATAAAAAAAACTACAGCATCTAAGATACAGCTCTGCGTTGCCCTTTCCTACCACATCACATCAAGCTGTCAGGAAAAGACAGCGTGTAAAGGCCTGTGTTCAGCACTGTGTTGGTTTGGCATCAGATCAGTTTAAAATGAGTGACTGTTCCTCAGTGGGTAATGATGCTGGTAATTCAACAGAAAAGGAAGCGTCTGCAGCCTCGTTGGCAGCTCTGTGACGCTGCAATGCTCATTGTAAAGGAACCACACAGAAAGATGAACACGGCGGTGCGTAGTTTGTTTTCAGTGAAGGTAAAAACCGACGGAGTAAAGGTCTTTGGTAACTTATTTCAGGAGGGTTTATCATGCTGTGAGCATGAACATGTTGTGTGTGGCAGTACTACAGAGTTCTGTTGTTTGGCCACATGCAGGCAGACAGGTCGGCACATTCCACTGATTTTAAAATTAAGATTAATTTCTTCATCGTGATTGGTCCTTAATGCTCCAGGGTCTGTCTGTGTTACAAACAGGTTGAGAGGAGTTTAAAAGATGCAGACATTTACCAGACAGGGAGGGTTTGACAGATGCATTATGGGAACTGTAGGAACCAGGGTTTTTGGACCCTGACCTGCAGTTTCTTCCTGATTTACCATCACGTTGTTTCACATGTCCCCTTGAAACACATTCGATCAAAGAGAAAAAAACAGCACAAACCAAACAGATCCGCTTAATTTCATCTGAACTAAATGCTGTCACCCACTTTCAATTATGAGAAGTTTCTTGGAATGCAGAGTCACGGGTCGTCTTTAAGACGCCCCAGATCTTATTACGGCTAAACCTATTATGTATCACAGGGTGCATGATGAGGGAATATCCAGATGAGAAAAACAGCATAAGAAAAGTGTGAGGACAAAAACGGATTTCACTCTCAAACAAAAGTTAAAGGACAGGGTTCAGTTTCTTGATAATGTTTCCCTTTAAACTGCTCCACTCCCACTTCCTGTGATGTCATTAAGTCAAAGTCACTGTCACACAGCCAAAGCTGAAAAAGGCTTGGCTGGTAAACGACTTGAGATTTCAGAGCATTTGTTGTTAAAGTCCTTTTTGAGGTTGCCATCACCCTGTGACTGCAGCAGCAGTGGAGACACAACACACCTGCTTCATGTGGACTTATCAGAGATGTATGGAGCCCAGGAGCAGCTGTTCGGTCTCTAGGCTGAATCTGTGTGCAGAGCAAGCTTTTGAGAGTGCAGGAGGTGTCCCACAAGAGAGTGGAAGACCTTTGAAAGGATCAGGCTGGGATGGTTTAATTCACATCATCATCGAATCCCACGAAAAGCCAAAAACCAGTAATGTGTCCCGGTGTGTGTTCAGACAACGTGTCTGTGGCTCTCAGCTCCGAGCCTGAAGACTTAAATCTTTAAAAACACCTCACCAATATACAGTTTGGTTTTTGTGTCATTTTTTGTGTGTGGGACTGAGTCAGAATAAAACTACAGTGTGTGTGTGTTCATGGTGATGAACACACACACACACACACACACTGAGTGGAGGTTCTGGTCTTTTCGTGGGATTTGATGAGGAAAAAGAAAAACCAGATTTATCTGCACATGCAGCCAGAGCAGCTGCAAACATTAAAACCTGCAGCTGGTTCACAACAAAGTCAGCGTTACTCCTCAGGACCTCTCAGTACAGGCACTCGCAGTGGGCCCATTATTTTATATCATTGCTGAAAGGCCTTGAATGAAAAGTGCTCGATACTTCATTAACAAATCTCTACCCGTCATGCCAAGTATGTCATCGTGTTTTGTTCAGACTGATTACAAAGCTGTGCGCACAAAATGATGAAGGAAAGGCCTGGAAAGAAACAAAATGAGGTATATCTGGTGTGCACACAGTACCTCCTCATGCCTTTTGATTTAGTACAGATAAATGTTGAGATGGAGATGAACGTCTGACTCTGGCTCTCCCGCAGCCACGGCCAGGCTCCACACAGACCGGGTCGCTCTGGAAAAAACAAACATACCACAGTGTGAGTCTCTGTTAGCAGAGGCTGGGATACCTGTGCAGAGCCGAACATCTCCAGCTGTGCCCTCCTCATCCTCACCGGAAACAGATCAGATGCTGTCGTAGTCCGATTCCCGCCTGTTGGACTCGGCCACCCACTCGGCCACGAAGAAGGACATCGAGCCCAGAAAACCTACCAGGACCAGGATGAGCAGCTGCCAGTGCAGCAGCAGGTAGTTACTGTAGAAGAAGGCCAGAGCGGCCATGATGGACTGCGGAGGAAGTGATACATGAATGAAACTTAAAGGGAAATATCGTCTTCCACATTTTATTTTCACTGCTGTAACTCAACGTGTGTCACTGTCGCAGCGTGCCGGATTTAAACGTCACCTGGATGAACTTGAAGACGGCGAAGGCGGGAGCGCTGTTGTTCCGGAACATGAAGCCAATGATGCTGAGAAGCTGAGTGTTGAAGCAGCTGTCGCCCAAACCGAGCAGGAAGCTGCAGAGGAACGCCACGCCGACACTGAACCGCAAACATCAACACAAACATCACAGTTAACAAGAGGCGCCTGGACTGCGGCTGTACAACCACGTGACAAAAGAAGGAGCGTGTGCACAGTACAAGTAGTTTGTCTTCAGTGTTATTTACTCAAAAATAAGTCAGTGAATGAGCACGAAGCTCCTTCTCCAGATGTCCAGAGTGAATTTTCTTTTTATCTGAAATGTTTAGGATGTACAAGATTCAAACATTTCGTTTTACTTACTAATTGCAGTGTGAACTCCCACAAGTTTAAGAGCACACGCAGCACAGGCCATGATGAAATGTGACAGTTCTGGTTCAGACAGCAGTAAAGAGGAGCTCTGGATTAAAGCCAGTCTGAACCGAGCGGAGTTCTTCGTACCTGGGGCTGATGTAGGCCTGCAGGTCTGTTCCTGCCTCCGGGGCCAGAGGAGCGTCGCTGGCAATGTTCAGGAAAATCAGGTAAAAGGCAACGTAGTGAGTGATGAGCCCCAGCAGCACCACCGGGTTCCTCCCAAACCGGTTGCTCTTGTTCAGCATCCCAAACACGCCCCCTCCTGGCCAGACAGAGCAGAAGCAGGAAGAGTAATTAACCTGCAGCCTCGTGACTCTCTTCAGGTGGTTTCCTGGTTCTCTCTGCAGCTCATGTGACAAACCGCATCATAAATGAAGGGTAGGAAAGGACACGGCTCAGAGGACTCACCTAGGATCTCGCCTAAGCCAATGAAAATCCCAGAGATGCCGATCAAACTCTTTGCATCTTGGCCAAACCGCGTCATGGCTCCGATACACGTCCCGTACACCCCGCTGTAAAAGGTGAGCTCCAAGCCTGATGGAGCACACAGAGCAGCTTGCATGACTTCAGACTCAGGTACATCCTCCACATCCATCCACCACACACCTCATTCTTACTTCACCCACCTGTGTATCCTATGGAGATGCTCAGCAGCAGCATCTCTTTGGTGACAAATATCTTACACGCTTGGACTGTGAACAAAAAGGCGGCTGTTAACACACGACACAGTTCTGTTGCTCAAATGGTTAAAACCTCATGAAGCGTTTATTCTGGAAAACTCACCAAAAGCGTCCAGAGCTTGTGAGCAGAGGCCTGCGCGAGGTGAGCTGCAAGGAGGAAACACACAGCAGCGGCAAAATGAGACGCCTGCCATCCACTGACAGGGGTCAAATGATGGTACTGATACAGATAAGACTAGAACTTCTCTGTCTTAAAGGACTCTGTCCCCCCACCTTTCACAGGACCATATTTTTTCTAGGACATTTTCACCTTTTGACTCATCCCCAAACTGGACTCGGTTGCTCCGGCAACTGAATCACAGCAGTTTCAAAGAAAAATGTAGGAAAGACGACAAAGGATAGCGTTTACAGTTAAAGGTCACCTGTCTCGTCCTGCACTGTTCCCATAAAAAATACTGTTTCTGCTCCAGGAGGGACGACCTTCTGTCTCCCATCCGTCTTTAAAAAACATATTATCCAGCACAATTCCAGTCTACTTTCCACAATCTTTACTTTTTTTTGTGGAAATCTTAATTAAAAAATGTCGAGGCTGAAGAAGGTGTTGACACGACAGATATCAATAATCAGTGGCCAGTTCCAGGCCCCCTGTGCAGCTCTGGGCCTCCTGAAACACTCAGAAATCCCCCTGTGTGCTTTGCATCGCACTGTTAGAAACTTAGAAAACATTTTTTATACCGTTCTAAGAATCCATTGGCTTCTAGTCATTTTAGTCCAGTAGTTGCAGAGTTACATTGCTGCTATGAAGTAATTAGGGTTGGTTTTTCTCTGATTCCAGGGTCTAAGGACAGATCATGGCGTCACATGCTGCACAGATCGTAAAACTCCTTCAGGAACATTTGTGATGTTGGGTTTTATATATAACATTTGACTTGATAAAGTGTCTCCAGGACTTTTTGCTCAGTTTCCTAACTTTCCAGGACTTTTCCATGACTCAGAAGTGACATACAGACAAACTGCCAGGTTTTCCAGGACTCTCCAGGAAATCCTGAAAATAAACAATATGGCTCCTCCTTCCCTCAGTCCTTTTACTAAATCAAACCTCAACTGAAAATCCACCTGAGAGATCTTCTCCTGCTCAGGAGGAAAAGTAGCTGTGGCCAGAATTCCTCCACTAAATTAAAGGAGTGTGCTCGGGGTCATGTGCTCCTGTTCATCTGTGCTGGTGCAAATAATGTCGAGCTATTTTACAGTAAAACGTTGGTGCTCTTATTGTATTTTACTGTCTTCTCGTGCTGTATTATATGATATTATGCTCCTTTATAGCACTGATATGTTTTATTGTGCAGTATTATTGCACAGCACTGTCTTCTTGTACTGTGTGGAATGATACTGACTTTAGGGTAAGTCAGGCATATTTTCAGAAATGTAACCAATGTTCATCGCCTCAGTGAAGTAAACGAATCAGTAAACTCACACAGCTGTGGAGCTGTCCGTGGATTCGGCCTGCAGCAGCGACTCCGACGCCTCAGAGGAAGAGGATTCAGGGTCAGGCTTCCGGATCAGAAAGAAGAGGAAGCAGCCGACCAGGCTGATCACCGTGAGAGAGATGAACACCGTCTGACGGTCTTTGTCTGAGACACACAACATGAGTCACACTCTTAAAATTAAACCTCTCATGAGAAGTCAGCACAGGAACTTCTAACCTATGAATAGCAATAAACTCATGAAGCACAGAAGAGGCAGAGATTTCCCACCTGTTATGTGAACATGTCCGTGCCAGGCACAGTATATGTAGAGGTTTCCAAAGAATAAGCTGCAGGGAGACAAAGGGAGTTCTTCAGTGGCTGCTGTACAGTTGAAAAAACACAGCTCTCCATAAAACTCAGCTAGACTTAAGTGCATGCTGGGAAAAAGCTTTCACCTGAACTGCAGGAGCGCCCAAAATATTCCACTGTTTCTTCCAATGGTGTGGTCAGAGGAGTTGATGGCGAGCACATTTCCCTGAGCCGTCCACAGCACTAGAGAGCAAAAATGAAAAGGTCAACACACATACAAGCAACAGAGGACTAGTTCCCGAGTGAAAAAGGTTGTTGGATAACGTCGTGTTACCTGCTGCTCCTATTCCAACCAACACAGACGCAGTGTAGAAGCTCCAAGTGTACGGGTAAATGAACATAGCAATGTAGCCGCTGTAGAAAACAATTTGAAAACTCATTAGAGGAACGATTTAGCATGGGAAAAGTGGGGGCAGGGAAAGTGTTAGTCAGTGTGCGCTTACCTGTAGAAAAGGCCACTGATGAACATCGATAACTGTGGTCCAATGACAGTCACCACTGAAGGAGCGATCAGGTTGGATGCAGAGAAGACGCCGTAGATGATGGCCATGCTGAGTGACAGACAGCAGCACAGTTAATGTGTGTGGTAAAGGACTCTGCTCAGGTGTGATTTAAACAAATGAATTTCAATTCATTCACTTAAGACAAAACAAGTTTGCAAACAAAAGTACACTTAGATTCATTTACACAAACATAAACCACCTAAAAATGGAAAAATGAGCATCACAAAGACCAGAGGTGGAATCTAACGACACCTGGCAATAAAAAACACAGAACATTTCATGGTTCCAGCTTCTGCTTTTTCTTTAAATTCTTTTCATTTATTTTCCATAACTTTGAGAATTGGACTTTTACATGGACAAAACAAACACTGAAGGTCTCACTTTCTCATTCTGGGTAGTTGTGATAGATAAAACCAGTTCCAACTCGACCAGCTAAAACAGTAAAAACCTAATTTTACATACACTATAACATGGATAGGATATTTCCTGAAATCCAGACTTACTGCTACACACTGAACTCAGAGTAAACCTTGTTCCCTAAAACGGTTTGCCCAAGATTCGATTATCTTTCAGGGATTTCTGAGCGCGATTGATTTGATTATAGAAGGTCCAACGTCTGTGTCGACGCTGGCAAAGTCTTCAAGTCAATGAAACCACAGCTCTACCACTCAGCCTAACATCTGTACACATACTGCGTGCTGCAGCATCAGTGGAATATAATGTAACACAGTCAGTGCATGTGGCCGTTTACCTCGTGTATCCGCTGCCATGGAACTCAGTGCTGTTGAAGCTCTTGATCACTGTTTGCTGTAAAGACGAAGAAAGATGACTGAGGAATGACAGTCTGGGTTTTCTTATCTTAGGTGATATGTGATCAGTCTGGAATGTGCATCAGTAAATACAACCTACCTCTATATTGCCACATGTTTGAAAAGCAGTGAACATAAACATAAAGCCGAAGCCTAGGATAATGATGTTTAAAAGCCTCTTCCCCTCTGGACTCATTTTGGATGCTGTTTGCCAGTTGCTTCAGGAAGTGAGTACAAAAAAAATCTACTGGAATCAACAATGCATCTGAGAACAGAAGGACAAGAAGAAGTACCAATCAGACAAGTGATGTCCAAGAAACTTTAATGCACTCATTTTAACACTACTTGGTGAGAAATAAAGTACTTTCCTCTCTTTCAACCAAACTCCTTTCAAAAAACTGTTATTTTATAACAAACACATACGCACTTAAAACAGTGTGAGGAATAATAAATGATACCCAACATTTATGACTTGACAACATACAATAATTACTTCGGCCATTAATAAGTCACATAGAAACAACTTCATTACGCTAAAATAACAACTTTTAGAACTGATTTTCACAGCTCGCCGCCTCCCATTTCGATGTGTTCTGGTGGAGTTAAACTGCCTTAAAAGAAGTGTTGTTGGGTTAATGTATTATATATTATGTCAAATTATAAACTGGGTCGTTTGGATTACCATAAGACATGAATGTATGTTCTATCAGATATTATGTCGGACTGTGAGCAAAGGAGCATTTAGGTGAAGGGTTGTCTAAAGGCGGTTTGTCTTCGGTGTTCGATTTTTAAGAAGAGGAGGAAAGGATCGAGACAACTGCTGATCCCAAGAGACAGATGTGTCTTTTCGTATGTGTAATGTCAAGCTTAGGAAAACAACTTACCCAGCAGTGCCGAAGCCGTGTAAGCTAACCCTGGCTGCTGCTCTTTGTGCGGACTCAGTGTGTTTTCAGTAGCATAGTTAGCTATTTGTGGACCGTCCGATATCCTCTGCCATTCGTCTTCTCCGTGTGCTAAACGAACTTTAACATGATGGTTTACGACGTGGAACCGATTCTCTGAAGCACTTCCACAGCACCGGTAAACAGGACCGAAACTCGAAAGGGCTGTCATGTGAATGAATCAGCTGACTAGTTAGCTTAGTTGCGTTTTTAGCATGAACTCGCAGATATGCAAACGCTATGTACAGGGGAACGTTACTCGCAGCGAATCTGCTTAGACCAATCCAGTTTTGTCTTGTTTGTTTACGGAAACTGTTTTCTATTTCAGGGCGGCTGTTCAGTAATAAACACCGTACAAAGACAGGCGAAAAGACCACTACATCTAAATAATATTTTATGAATAATAAGTGATTTCTTGTTTTAAAAACACACAGGAACTGTTCGTCTTTGGGGTAACGCTATAGCTAGCAAGCTAGCTAATTAGCACAACAAGTTAAAATGCACAACTTCCGGTCAAAACATTAAAATGTACTAAGTACACCGAAATATAATGAATCAATGTGGAAAAAAACTCCCTGAAAAATAAGTGTTTTTTCCAACGAGTACGAAAGACAAACAAAAATAAGTTCACAGATTAGATTAAAGTGTAACGTCAAGATCATTTAAAACCAGTCAAATTACAGTTATACAAACAAACAATACATTAAAGAATAAAATAAAGAAGAGCCGGGGTAGAGCATATAGGTCTTACCAACAATTGCATAATTAAATAAAAACACCAAAAACAGCTTAACCAGACAAGGAAAAGGGGGATTCGTGTTACACATGTGGATATATAACATGGTCATACGTATGATATGACTAATCAGGTAGAATTTGTACAGTAAATAAATAGTTTTATATTGTTTGCTCACTTATTTTGAAAATAAAATTAACTTAATTCCACAAGAGGGCGGCGACGTGACAAACATGATTCTGAGGAGCAGCAACTTTGTGCTGTAGAAGAAGAAGAAGTTCACCTCGCTGGTTCGGGGCAGCGGACGGACCCGAGCTGGAACCGGCGGCTGGTGATCGTGTGACTGGCCATCTTCAAACCCAGCAGGCGGAGTGATCCGAGTAAACACACACTCTGTCTGTGGTCTCCGGACTTTTACAGGCAGATCGTATCGTAACCGAGATATAAAGTGTTTTGAGGAGGGCTGCCAGGCCTCGCAGGTTAATCACCATGAGTTACGGTAGGCCACCGCCGGACGTCGACGGCATGACTTCCCTCAAAGTGGACAACCTCACCTACCGCACATCGCCCGAAACCCTCCGGCGTGTGTTCGAGAAGTATGGCCGGGTAGGGGACGTCTACATTCCCCGAGACCGCTACACTAAAGAAAGCCGGGGTTTCGCTTTTGTGCGGTTCCACGACAAACGGGACGCAGAAGATGCGATGGACGCCATGGACGGTGCGCTCCTGGATGGACGGGAGCTGCGGGTTCAGATGGCCCGGTACGGCAGACCTCCTGACTCCCACTACGGTGGAGGGAGGCGAGGAGGACCGACGCGGAGATACGGGGGACGCCGAAGCAGAAGGTAAGAATAAGTACTGGCCGTTTGTTAGAAAGTTTGTGTTGGACGAACATAGATACCGGACTCCACAAACTAGCAAGATCCAGTCTGCTGATTAAATATCTGTGCGCAGGTCACAGTTCATTCAGTGCAGATCCAGCTGTTTTCATGCTGTAGATGATAACTGAACCCACTGAATGTATCCAGCTGTTCCCCCAGCCCCAGACGCAGGAGACGCAGCAGATCCCGAAGCAGGAGCCGCTCTCGTTCCCGGAGCCGATCCCGCTCCAGCAGGTCCAGGTCCCGGTCCTACTCCAGATCCAAGTCCCACTCTCCCAGGAGCAAGAAGACCAAGGCCAAGTCCCATTCACATTCCAGATCAAGATCCAGGTCCCGGTCAAAGTCTAGGTCGAGAAGCCGTACCCCTTCCTCCAAAAGAGGGTCTAGATCTAGGTCTAAAAGCCTGCCCAAGTCAGCAGCAGAAAATGGAGGCCAAACCCCGTAGAGCTCAGGACAACAGCAGCAGGTGAGTTTTGATGAGATGTTGATCTTAAACAAACACAAAGTTTTGTTTCCAGTGTTGGTCCCTGAGGTCCAGACAGTCCAGCATTAGGTGTATGGTGAGCTGCCCGCAGGCCGCCTGCTGCTGTTGCTGAGGGTTTCTGTGCAGCAGGGTGGAGGCAGTCAGTGTTGGGGTACGTCTGTCTGTCAGCCCTCTGGCATTAATTGTCTTCCAATTGTCCTATAGGAGATCCCCAAAACACTCCGGCCTCACAGGTTCCCACGAAGCAACATAATGTCTTTCCTGCCTGAAAGAAAGAAGCATCAAATCCACACATTTCAGGATGTTGGGTCACTTCAACAATTAATGGATTGTCAGAATGGATATTTGAAATGGTTGAAAAGTAACACAAAAAAAGGCAGGAAGGTATATCTGACTTCAAAGTAACAATCAATCAGTCAATCAAGAACTGTATTTGTCCCCTGTGGGACAAATACATTTTAAAAAAAGGGTAACTGCTGAAAACAACAAACATTAAATACACACACCGGCCCAGTCCTAGTTGACGTTGTGTTCTAAGGGGTTTGTAAAGAAAAAATGTCCCTAATTTCTGTTTGTTTTGACAGTTTCAGGTGACGACTTCAGACCTTCTCAGACAGAATCCCACACAAGCAACAGTGCCCAGCTGTGAAAGGTTATTACTGTCTTTCATGCTTTGGTCTGTTTTATTTGTTTGGCCTCAGAAAAGCTTTTTGATTTTATTTTCCTTTTAACAACATGTTTCTGATTTTTAAGTTGTGATTTGATGTGGAGAAGATTTTTTGCTCAGACTTGGCTTTCAAACAGGTTCACATGATAATATAAGTGTTCTGCAGCATCTATGTTGGCCCTGTGCTTTCAGTTCCTCTCTCTGCAGCCTGTATCATGAAGCCAGTTCACCTTAGTCTGGCTTTCTTTGGGTGTCCTGGCCTTTCTTAGCCTAACATTTCTGATCCTGGATGCCTTTTATCTTTGACACATGTAATTATCTTAGTGCATTGTCTCAACCTAGTACAATGTAAAAGTGCCCAGTGCAATTCCTAAAGGTCAAAGTTAGCCCAAAGTTAACTGGCTAGCACATTAATGTGGCATCAACATATCAGGACCTAATTGTCAGGGCTTCTTTTTAAACCATCACAAAAAGCCATTTTCTATCTTTCATAACCTGCATGAAGAAATTTTGCTCTTATTGCATTTTTCTAATTGTTTATTAAACTGAAATAATCTCTCAAAAACTTTAAATTAAATTCTCTTTAATTGGAAAAGCAGTGCATTCTAGCCCCTGGGTTAAATATAATCCCAGTAAAATGAGTGGGGATGTACAGTGTGTCTGAACCTCATCAGTCTGAAGGTGTCAGGTCAGATGAGCAGAACTCGTCTCCCTCAGTCATTAGTTTCATTTTACAGGACGTCCTTCACTGGACTCAGACGCAGCGTTGTGTTCTCTTTCGTTTTTGATCCTAATCCTGCTCGTATGTTTTTTTTTGTGCACTAGGCGCAGTTGTGTAGCAGTTGAGTATTGCTGGTTAGCTGTTAAGGTGACGTGTTGCTCTGCTGAGTGCTTGGATGTATCCAGTATTCTCCAGAAAGCCCCTGTGACTGCCAGTGGTACGGTCGCTACAGTCTCACCCTTTGTACAATGAAATGTTTTTCCCATGTGGTTTCATTAAAGATTTGGTGTTTTCACTACAAACGTCTCAGTTCATTTTGCAGTTAATGTTTGTTGACATCTTAAATGAATTCCCGAGCCACACTCCACACCGGTTGGTGGCGGTATTGCACCATCTCGCTGTTTGTCAACCGCAAAAAAAAGGGAAGAAGGGTCGATCTGTCTGAGACGACCCGAGCGTCTTTTCCGATAAAAGGCGAACATCAGAAATAAGAAGTTGTTCATGGAAATGACAGCGACTCTTATCGTCTGTGCTGCGTCCAGAAACTTCGGTAAGTCACTCTGATGAAACTGAGCCGTGAGCGAAGGTGGATGAAGCTAAATAAAATCAATGAAAAAACACACTTTCACCGTCCAGTCCCGGTGTTAACTGTTCATTTGTCCTACACACAATGTGACACACAGTGTTCGTATAAAACCGAACAGGAGGAAGCGTGTGTTTTGTTTCCAGCTCGTAAAGCCGTGGAAACGACGTGGTTGAGGTTTAAATTTGACCGTTATTCCTCCGCCCCCTCCCGGTGTAATAGCACAGGTGAGGGGGGTACAGATGTTATCTAATGCCACGTTCATGTCATACTGTTTAAACCGTAATCACGAGCAGCCAGGTGCAGATAAACGGTTCGTTACGGTGCGTTCACACAGAATCAAGAGCATAAATATATGTATATATATATTCTTCTTTGCAGATTGACCAGGCCAAGCAAACATCACATGGTAACAGCTTAACAACCATGGGCTCCTCTGTTGAACTGAGTGAGGATCTGAAAATGAAGCTGATTGATGCCTACAAAGCAGGTGAAGGCTATAAAAAGATATCAAAGCGCTTCGGGTTCTCAATTTCTACCATCCGGAATGTCATTAAGAAATGGAAGTTAAGGGGAACTGTGGAAGTCAAGCCAAGATCTGGAAGACCAAGAAAAATTTCAGATAAAACTGCGCATCTTCTGGGCAGAAAGGCAACGCAAAACCCCCATATGACTGCAAAGGACCTGCAGGAAGGCTTAGCTGACACAGGAGTGATGGTGCACCCTTCCACTGTGCAGCGCTGCTTGAACAAACAGGGTCTACATAGACGAGTCAGAAGGAAACCTGAGGAGGAGACCTCGTCGGATAAGTCAGCATCTGAAGTCTGTAAAACAACTCCTGGATAAGACAGCAGGCTGTGGTGACAGATGAAGTTAAAACTGAGCTCCTCAGAGGACTTTGACAACGTTGTGTGGAGACATGAGGCAGAGGGTCTCCCCTTCACTGTCCACTGTAAAACACTTTAACTGTACATTCCTTATGATTAATCACCTCATGCTTAGACAAAACTAAAAGGTGAGCTTTGTTGACAACAATATGAGTCAGCAAAAAAAAAGTACAAAAATGTACAAGCTGGGACAACTAGGGCTAACTTAGCTAGCAAACTAGCAAGTAAAGCTGCAGCTGCTGATACATGTAACAATGGGCACATTCTACTATCATTTATTTTTGTTGTTTGTATTTATTTCTTTATTTATGAAGATATAGGGGTTGATGAGGTAACGGGTGTTCAGAAGTTAAAAATGTTCTATGACGTGTATATTTCTTTCAGCCTTCAACCTTCCCCTTTTCCTTCAGCTGGGACAATAAAAGAATTAAATGGAAATGTTTGTCACTAAATCTCTGGATGACATGTACGGCCTAAATATCTAAAACCATTTAAAGGCTGTCTCCTTGCTCCTTCACAGGGTATGAACTTCATAAACAACCTCTACAACAGTGGAATTTTCTCATCCTTTGCAGACCTTTCTTCTAAACAATTTGGCGAGCTCAACTCTGTTTCATTTCTACCACATCATTTTGTTGAAAAACATGTTCCCTCGTTTTTCTAATCGTTCCCTCTGTCTCCTCTAGATGACCTCTTGAAGCTCTAGTCACATCCAAGTTATACACAACTCACTCAGCTAAGCCAACCTGAGCCTACTAGCTTACACCAAGAACATGACACAAGACGAATTTCCCCTTGACGACAGGTGGGATTACACGCTGGGCCTTGAGCACTCATGCTCCATATGTGCACAGCACAAGTTTAATGGCAAATTAGCAAAAATGTGCCCTAACTTTTACAGAGATGTAAAGGCTCTCCTGCTAATCCTTCACACGTGCTTTGGACTTGTTATCTGACTACTGGATTAAGATATCTGTAACTATAAGGGCTCCCTGAAAACATTGTATAATGTAAACAAAGAAATCCATTCCTGTTCACAGACTGAAGCAATAACCTCTGAGCAGTGAATCCTATTGAAGTTTCCCAGAGGTTAATTGTTCTAAAACAAAATAGAACATAAAGAATAATTGTTTTTGAGTATTTTACAAATGCACTAATAAGTTTTGGTCATTTTCCTGTTGTGAAGTTGACTATATTCTGACATGGTGACGTCACCTTTCCAGTAATGTTGAGAACGGGCGTGGCTGCCGAGCACGTCCGATTTGTACGTCAGGGACGAGCTGACGCTGGTTTCGGGGCGGGGCTATAAAGGCTTGTTTTCCAGTCCTCCAACCTCAACGGTCTCCATTTTGTGAGAGCTGTGGTAGTAGAGCCGAGCGTTCTCCCCGCGAAAAGGCGAAAACCAGAAACGACATAAAAGTCAAAGTTAGCCGACGAACCGCTCGCTAACCAAGTTATTATCCGAAAGGAAAGCAAATCTTATCGTATGTCCGCTATCCAGAACCTCCAAACCTTTGGTAAGTGGTTTTTATCAAACGGAACAGTGAGGCAAGGTGGGGGAAGGGCGAGTGCTAGCGAAGCTAACGTTAAGCTTTTAACTTGCGTCGAGGTTTAATTCGCATTGACGGCCATTAGGCTTTTTAATACTTGATATTCAAAATGGCTGGATTATCATTAATATCTTAACTCACCGTTCGATCTTTCATGTACATAGTTGATGATCTCGACTCAAATCAACTAGCTGGTCTCTGCTAGCGTTAAAACGGCCGCCATTAGTCGTACATTTTGCTGCTAACGCATTAGCTTATTCTTAAGGTATGGTGGCTTCGGTGCGGAGATAGTAGTTCTGCTGGGAGAAAAATAGGTTAAGATCTATTTAAATTAGGTATATGGCACTTAGGCTTTGATCCACGTAGTGGAAATGAAAGATAGCGTGTCATGACTTTGCTATTATTCCGAACAGTCGTGTTCGTTGGCTAGGGTACCGCTTAGCAGTGGCTGACAAACGCTGCCAGACCTAGGTAAGCTGTTAAGCTGTATATTTAGCTTGTACGTCTGCGCAGTTCTTCATTTGCAATATGACACTTCCAAAGAGATCTACGAGAGGAAAACTCGGGCAGGATGTGCAGTTGATTTGGCAGCGTTGTCTTTAGAACAGAGGGAGCATGGGCAAAATATGACAAACAGTAATATAGAATGGTAAATGAACTGGTTATGACAGATCATCCATGTACAGTGATGGTATTAGCTCTTCATTAGCTTAACCTTTGTCTTTTAAGCTGTGTTTTATTGTAGTTGCTCTTACAATGCTGTTCCTCTACCCCCTCTCCCTTCCAGACCCCTTTGCTGATGCAACTAAGGGTGATGACCGCCTCCCAGCCGGGACAGAGGACTACATCCACATAAGAATCCAACAGCGGAACGGCAGGAAGACCCTCACCACTGTCCAGGGCATCTCTGCCGACTATGACAAGAAGAAGCTAGTCAAGGCCTTCAAGAAGGTAGTGCCTTTGGGTGGGGTGTTGAAATGCTTTTTATGCATTTCTAGAGTTGTCATCCCTCTAGGCAGACTGGCATTAACACTTAACACATTAATTTTTATTTTATTATTAGCACTGGCTCATTATTTTTGCTCTTTTTGACCCTAACAGAAGTTTGCCTGCAATGGGACAGTGATTGAGCACCCAGAGTATGGTGAAGTGATTCAGCTACAGGGAGACCAGCGCAAGAATATCTGCCAGTTCCTCATTGAGGTAGGTCTTGTATCGTTAAGAAATATCAGGTCGGGCCATGTGGTATATTCCTGCATTGTGGGAAACACTGCAGATTTGGGGACTGCGACACAGGCTAGAGTTCAGAGGTCATTTCATTTATCATCTCTCTTCCATCTTTGCAGATTGACCTGGCCAAGGAGGAGCAGCTCAAAGTCCACGGCTTCTAGAAGCTGCAAATTGGCCCTCTCCCCACCTCTCCCAGAAGACCATTAAACTCCCCCTCCCCTCCCCCTCCTCCTATGTGCTGCTGTTGCTCTTCCTCCCCCCTCTCCCCCCTTGCAGCCCCACCAGCTCCTATTAGCTAACACGTGAATTACCTCTGACAAACATGGGACTCTGTAACACCACCGCCCCCCTACAACACCAGGGGGCAGGCTCGCTCTCACAAAGACACACCACTGCAGCAGCGCCACACAACATCAGGGATGAGTGGTGATGACCCTCCTACACACACTTCCTCCTTCCTTTTCCCCTTATTTCCTTTTTAATTTTTTCTTTTTAGGTCTTGTGCCACAATAAGGAGGCACCGTTTTCATGTAACTTTTTTGTTTTGTACTTCAAGGTGTTTCAATAAAACGATGAGTCTCCATATGTTGGAGTGGAGTGGTGTCATGGGGCATGGGGTGGGGGCTTAGTGTGCTCAGGAGGGCCATAGGTGTTATAACAGTGTTTACTGATGAAGTGGGTGGCTTTAGAAGAGCAAAGCTTGCAGGAGGATGGGGGGGGAGGAGGGGGTTCAATTCATCAATAAGATTTCCCTCTTTTCAGTCTGTTCCCACTGGTGGTGTTTACAAGTCCAGCTGCCTGCTCTCAGATTACAGAGCAGAGATTGTGTGAAGTACTGACTGTGTCCACCCCACCTGGAAATGGTTTTTGTTTTTTTTTAATGGCACATTTTTCTAATTACTTTTTATTGTTTTGCTGCCATTGCAACTTTCAAAACTAAGTGGGTGTTCTCTGGTCTTATTTTGATCAAAGCAAGACCTGTGATGTGGATGGCTGAGTCATTTCATTATGTGATCAGATGAACCCTCTAGAGTGGGCAAATTAAGTCAAATGCTGGTAATCTTTGGCTCAAGTTTGGTCTGATGGGTCTAAGGCTTGGGTGTTTCTAAGTGGTAAAATCAGGTAGTTCTGGATTTACTGGTAAATGAAGTTAGTTTGCTACTCTGGCATTTGACCAGCTGTCTGGTTTGGTAAAAGAACAAACCTGGTACCAAACCTGTGGTTATAGACACTTGAATCTTTAATTTCTTATAATGCAATAATTTATAAATACAAGTTAAGATTTAGTGATGCTGAAGTAATACAGTAAAAATTAAAGCCATGGCCAGGTCACACTGTGCTCCTGTGACTGAAGGTAATGGACAGCAAGTCTGTTTTGCAAAATCCACATATTTGGTTCAATAAAATTTCTGCAGTTGATAAGCCTGTCCTGTTTTGGGTTTTTTTGCCTTGTGTTGTCATTTTTCTAAGGTTTTCCTATATTTCCTGCACATGAAAGAACACTAAGTTGTACTCACACAGCATTTCACATCAGAAGAGCTGAAGTACATCTACACATCTTGTGTTTTTAAACTGGACCACACTGCTGACACACTTGTTACTACATGAGCATGGGGATCATGGGACCAAGTACATTCACTTAAACACTGTACGTTTATAGTTTACACAGTGTACACTGTACAATTTTGAGATTGTTACTTTACCTGGGTATTTCCATTCTGTAATAAAACATTTCTACTCCATGTTTAGTTTGATGACAGTATTGCTCTAAAAATAATTACTGCAGTGCAAAGAATTTTCACCAACCAATAATCTGCCCTCATATATAACGTACTGAACAGAGATCGAAGTGGAGTAAAATGTTAATTCATATATAAAACCAGGAGACCTACAGCTGTGGCTGTGGCAGCTGGCGCTTCAGATGCTCAACGACCCGAAAAACGGTGTTCAGGTGTATTGAGAACTGGTGCTGCTCTGAAAACAAATGGGGATCACACATAGACTGTATAAGACATGGACGTAGCACCCGTGACGTCACCCTTTGGTTTCGGGGAGTCGGTTTTGTGACCAAACCATGGGCATTGGAGCTGCGCCATCTTGGATTTTAGTGGGAGTGTGCTTTCCATATTTGGCGGAGAGGCGGTTACTCTACGGGTCAGCCGGCCGAGAACCCGCCCACTTAGCTCGGAGCAATATTTAATATTTACCGGCTTTCACCGCTGCCTCCATCCACTATCCACTTACAGTTACAGCAGCACACAAACAGCAGCTGCCGCTGACTGACGGAGCTGCTCTGTCCATGCAATGTCGGACTTTTTAAACAGAAAAATGAGACCAAATAAAATTGTAGCCTAGTATTCACACAATAAACGGACTCTGAGAGCACGGAACACACCGCAGCAGCGTTCCTAACATTAGCTGCTCCGGTCCTCTGTATCAGCAGCAACCTGAAATCAGCAATTAAGTCAAAAGCCAAAGCAATTAGCAAAATATGCTAATACATGCTAATTAGTGCAAACATCCAGGTAAAATAGTGAGAAATTTACTTACCGAAAAAACTGCAGCACAGACTCCTTCGACGGTCGGTTAGTACATTCTACACTACAACAAGCCATACTGTCACAGAAACCTATCCGAACATTGACAAACAAACACGGACACTGCAGCCCCTGTTAACCGCAGGAGGCCTCTGGATATAGCCGCCTAGCCCAGCCGATGCTTTAGCAAAGAGCTAACTGCCAGTGCGTGACTGTTTTTTTTAGGCTGTAAAGTTGGCTATTTTAACATGGGGGTCAATGGAGAATTGCTCACTCCTGGAGCCCTTGTATCGCCCTCCCTTGGGATCACAGCAAATCCTGATCTGATTCACGGTGACTTCAGAGAGTCTTCAAACCCCTTCCTTCTTTTCACACGTGATTGTGTAGTTTTAATTTTAGATGGATAACATTTCCATTTTTACCGCTCTACCTACGCTCAGTAACCCACGACGACAATGTGAAAACACGTTTTTAGAAATATTTACCAAAAAAAACCCTTAAGTCTCTCACTTAGAAAAGTTTTCATGAGTTCATTGTGATCATCACCCCATGTCCGCGTTATCCCTGCCATGCGCCTATTTTGTCCCTTCCAGGGATCCTTCTGACTCCATGGTAACGCAGCAGCCGCCATAAGCTAACCTGGATTGTTTGCCATAGCAGGCAGTAGAATCACATCTTTTTCTACTATGAACAATAAAAAACAAAAAACGTGACTTCACTTTAAATCTACCAGCGCTGATATCTGTGACACATTAAAGGAAACAGGGCCACACTGAACGGTAAGATGTTAGCAGTGTATTCTTTCTTCCATTTTACCAAACTGCTGTTAGCTTCGCTATCGCCATCTGGAGTTTATGTTTGTTTTTCTATTTTTTTTTACATTTTACAGTGACGAGCATTTAACTCGTCACTGCAAGTACTTTCCATACTTGAATCCATTTTACTACTAACAGCTACTTTATTTGTACTAATTTCGATGGAAAGCACATTTACTTGAATGTTACACCTAATTTGAGGTACTTGTACTTTACTTGAATATTTACATTTTAAGCCACTTTCTTCTTCTGCTCCGCTTCATTTATCTGACTGCTTCAGTTTCTTTATAACTTTTCAAAGTAAGATTTTTACGTACAAACTATATGAAGAGTTTTTTCTGTTGTACATTCAGCTGCCCAACAGTAAATACAAGTACAGCTGAAATTATTAGTCAATAAACAGAAAATAAATTAGCAACTGTTTTGATAATGGTTTAAGTCAATTTTCATATCAAAATACCAGGTTTTCAAATGTGAGAATTTGATACGTTTCTCTTTTTTTCATGATAGTAAACTAAACATCTTTGGGTTTTTCACTGTTGAACTGAAAACGAAAATAAACATGGGCTTTTCAGAAGCCTAGATAACAGTCAGGTTTTAACACTGTCTGTGTTTTTCCTGTCAGGATTCCCAGAGATGTGAGCCTTGACAAGTAAAGATGTCTTCTCACCAAGAGACAGTGCAAGTAAGAAATCATTCTTGGATATTTTCTCTGAATGCCACAGGTGTAACATCTCCTCAGCTCCGCTCTGTTAGATGCAGTTACATATTTTGTTGGTCCTATTGCTCAGGTGCTGCATATCTGGGAGCTCGCCCTCCCTCTGCCAGCAGTGCTGATCATTACTGTGAGTTTTTACATGGTCGTCCTGGGGATTGGGCTGTGGATCCGATTCTGTCTCAAGGTTGGTGCTGGTAACTCAGGGAGCAGGGAGGAGAGGAGGAGAAGGATATGCAGCATATAAAACATGATACAAACAGGAAGTGGACAATGTTAGAGGGCCAGCATTCAGATTCCAGAACAGTTAGTGGATACTGTGCTCAGCAGATTACAGCTATGATAGGAAATAGAGCACAGCAAGAAGCTGTCATGGTTGGTCATTATTTACACAACAGTCTGCAGAGAATATTTATCCAACATGTATCTGAAGCAGAGTGGAACATTAAACATAGTAATGTGTTAGAAATGGATAATTGTAGACCATAAACAGCAGCAGGTGGGTGGAGCCAGGACCACAGACAGAGAACATGCAGCTCCGGAGCCAGAGACACCTGCAGACAGGTACAGAGACAAAGAGACCAGAGACAAACAAGCACAGGACTACGGGAGAGAGAGGACACAGAGTTAATGACATGTAATAAAGGTTAATAAATGTGACAATGGGTCTGAGGAGAGAAAGAGAGAAGAGGAGAGGTGTGCAAAGGATCATGGGAAGTCCCCCAGCAGCCTAGGGCTTTAGCAGCATAACTAAGGAATGGTTCAGTTGCCTGAGCCAGCCCTACTATGGGCTTTATCCTTAACTATAACAGTACCACCTGGTGGCAAAGCACAAGACAAACCTTACATAACTGAGTCACACCTGTCATTCTTCAGTGTCTTGCTGTTCTGTTGAGTGGTTGAGGGTTGCACTATGGTAGGAGACTCGGGTAGGACTGAAGCATCTAGGGAAAGGGGCAGGGCAAAGGACGAAGGAATTAACACTGCAGATTGTCCTATTTTGATAAAAGCAAAACTTGTTCCATCAGAATCATTTTACAGATGCTGTTGGGTCATCTTGAAAATACAGGGCAGACAGTGCAGAAATGTGTGTGTGATAAAGTGGCTGATTTTTGCCGGTGTCTTCTCTCTTCCTAAGGACCGTTGTTCTTCAGAGTGCGGTGACTGCTGTCCAAACATTTCTATATGTGAGCAGTGCTTTAGACTGGCTGAAATGTGTGACTGTCGCCTGCCAACCATGCGCTCATGTCTGACCAACTCATGCCCTTCTCCTACTGTAAGTCGCCCCCACACTCTCCCTCTCTCAGGATAGGTTTTAGCACATAACCTGAAAAATCAAATCATGTATACGTGACAGTTTTGCAGACTATTTACCAAAATAACATCAGTTTTCTGTCTTACTTAGAGTTCTGTATTAAGATGATTTTTGTGAAAACACTCTACACTAACTCACACTCATATAAATTTAGAAGCAGGAGAGTGTGACACTGTAGTGTGGGCTGAGCATTCATGCTTTTCAGCATCTCACAGTCATAGCTGAAGTGCGTCTTATCAGAAATGTTAATAAGCCAGTACTGTGTTCTAAAATGAGACGTTGCTCTTATCCACTCTTCACACCAGGAGCGTCCTTGCTCCTTGACAAAAAGCTTCATACAGAAAGTTTAAAGACATTATTTTAGTGAACAGTGTTTCTTCTCCTCAGTGAACTGTCTGCTGTGTTTTCCCACAGTGTGTCAAATGGGACTGTGCCTGCACCTGTCAGCCTCCTGAGTGTGAGTCCTGCAACTGTCTCTGCTTTGAGATCAGGATCAAGTAGAAGACCGACTACAAGTACCTTTACGGTCTTTGAGTCCTTTTCGTTAGAGGCCTTTTGTGTGATGACAGCGGAGCCTTCTTTGGTTTGTAGTACTGCATCTACCAGAAGGAAAGTCCTACATGCTCCTGTGTTTACACCAGAATGATCAAGCTGAAGCCCAGACCTGGTTTTACTGATCTGGAGGTGCCTTTTGTTTTGTATATTTTGAGAATGGTTCAATAAGTTGAACCTTAAGGTTGATATTACTCAACATTGTTCTCCCAGACAACAAATCCAATGAAAAAGACCCAAACCAGCAGTGTCTGAGTCTCTCAACACTTTCTGACTTCCCTCCTCTGTCTGTGGCTCTCGGCTCCGAGCCCATTGGTTCATACTGAAGATGTAAAGCTGAAAATCCACCGCACAAATATCTAGTTTCATTTTTAAAGAAGGTCCAGTAATTAGTAACAGCTGTAGTTCACTGTAGTTTTTATCAAACAAACTGAAGGAAACGTTTGTTGGGGACTATTTTCCTCGGTGGATGAATCCATATTTGGATGTATAGTGAGTGTTTCTTCAGGTGCGTGTTCGAGGATCAGTTGATTGCTGGTTTTGGTCTTTTCATGGAATTTGAATCACTTGACTTTAATGCTAGAAAATGTTGTAAATGTAAAAATGAATAAAGTCATTTTATGCTGTTTTTATACACTGTTTTTTCAAAGATTTATTAAATTCTAAAATGTTTGAAAAATCGATTTTGACTCTGATTCCTCAGTTTGAACTAATCTTTGGTTTCTTTGGCCACTCGTGCTTCATTTTTATCAGTCCTGATGAACTTCTGAAAACATTTCGAATGATAGTAAAGAATCTTTTGTTTCCATCATCACGTCCCCTGACAGGTTCAACTTAACTATGTTCTATGTTTATATCTAAATAAAACACATGCAGCTTCACTGAAAATGAAAGGATGATTATAAAAAAAAGGTTTATGAAACAGGGCTGTTTCAGCCATACTGGTGCTGTGACTGCTGAATTGTACTTTACACTGACACAGGTGTTGATAATATTTGATCCACCCTATTTCTATAGAGGAGGGTAAGATGAATAACAGACACCGCTCTGTATAAGGCAGCACCACAAACTACATCCTCCAAAATGACCATACAGTTGAATCAACACAAAGTGAACCCTGAAACCTTTTATTACAGGACAGTTGTATCGGAGTGCATTAGTTTTAACTACAGCAGGAGTTTATGTAGCTGCTGTCTTCCTTGGTGCTTTGCAAGTGCAGCTCTATAAATGAAGGCTGTGTATTAGAGTAAACACACATGTACAGGCTACATATACCAACATCTGTTCTGTGCAGCTTAAACAGTTCTTCATTGTACACCCATATTTTACACCCTTCATTTAAGACTGGAAGCATTTAGAGTCCAGGATCTCGTCTTTGGACATAAAGAAAGTCAAACTTGTGAGGACAGAGACTGGATTATTGCTTTTTGTCTCTGTGTCAAAGACAGAAAGGACAAGTCATGAATTATTGCTGTAACAGAGTAGTGAAGTGGGCTGGAGGTTACTGCCCTTCAAAGTCAATCTACATTTTAAAGTTTCCTTTAAACCAAAAAACCAATGTTCCTGTGAACAGAAACACAGGAGTCTCCTGGATAATCAGCTCATCATCTATAATCATGTTCACCTTCCTCAGTTTGTCTCCTTTACTTCAGGAGACTTTACTTCAAACAGCTGTGTCCCATTTACACACATCCTTCATTCGAATCAGGTTTTGAATCTGTAGTGAGTTCACACTGGAGAAATGTCTAAATTCAAAGCTCCAACAGGATTTCAGGAAACTAGAAGGAAAATATACACTGAAGGACTAACTTCACAACTCTGCTGCTCGTGCTCAACTATGGAAGCAGAATCAAATCACAGATTAGTTAATGCAGCTTTGTAAATCACAATGTACAGATAAAGTTGGAGGTGTCTATAAGAAGAGCTGGAGACACACAGAGAGGACGAGGAGATGGAAGAGGAAGAAGAAGGGGGGAGGGTGAGTGACAGCGACCCCGCTGGTGGTCCCGTTAGAGGCTGGAGATAACAGCGTGCCCAGTGTCTGAATCAAGAAGCCAACGAAGCGGCTCAGTTTGGTGAAGACCTTCACTGTACTTGCTCGTGTTTGACTGGTGGAGTTGGTGTCAGCTGATAACACCGCCGCCTGGAACCAAGAGCCGTCCTGCTTACACATCAGCGGGCCGCCAGAGTCACCCTGAACAAACAGGAAACACAGAAATACTCAGGTCCAACATGCTGAGGGTTTTGTATCAACCTCATTCTGATCATGAAGTCGACTTTCAGTTTTTTAAAATGACAGAAAATAACATTTTTTTTAGTTTCTCTAAAAGTGTTATACAGATATTTTCTTAGTCCTTAAAAAACAGTTTGTTTTATGAAATGAAACTTTCTCGCTGAGTATTGAATGAGAGGTTTGATAGCACTCGTGTGTGTACGGTAAATATGAAGCTACAGCCAAGAGACTGTTAGCTTAGCTTAGCACAGGGACTAGAAACAGCTGGAAACAGCTAGCCTGGCTCTGTCCAAGGCCCCAGCTACCACAAAAATAAATCAATAAAAAGAGAAGGATATAAGGAGGGAATCAGGAGGCTTTCAGGTGGTGGTAGTTGGATTTTGTCACCTTTGGACACAGCCAGGCTGGCTGTTCCCCTCTGTACCGTGCCGCAGCAAGTAAAGACAACATTAAAAATAACAATAATAATCTGATTATTAACCTGCTCCAGGGTAAAATCCTCCGTACAAATGCTCTCAGCTGTCGACGCGTTCCCACAGTCTAACACCGTGGTCCGGAACTCCTGCAGAACTCCTTCCACTAAAGTTGGAAAAAAGGAAAACGGTGAGAAGAGGAACCTGAATCGTACCCAGACTGCCACGTCTCCTGTGTGACTTTACTCTGTTTAATCTAAAGAGGTGAAACGATGCAGAGCGTTAGAGTTTCTGTGTCAAACTGTGTGTGATGGACTCACCCCCTCCTCGGCCGGCGCTCCAGCCGGCAGCCCAGCACGTGGTGCCCACGCTGAAGGTTCGTCCCGTGTCCAGGCAGATGGGCTGGACGTAGCTGGTCAGGGTGGGGGAGGTTGCCAGATGCAGCACTGCCACATTGGACCCAGTGAGGTTGCTCAGAGTGATATTTCTCACATTCAGTGTCACCTCAAAGGGATTTGATCCATTTTGTTTCAAACGGCCCAAGACGACGGTCCATTCAGACGACGTGGGTGAACTGAGGGAGATAAAATGAAAGACATTAAGACTGAGGAGAAGAAAACGTCTCTTACAGATTCAGCTTCGTAGACTTCTGCTCAAAGAACAGGGCCATCGAACATTATGCCGTCCATGGCACCGCTCCACGTGTCTCACCTTGAGAAGCAGTTGGCGCTGCTCAGCACAGAGTTCATGGAAACCAGAGTCCCACCACACACATGACTTCCATTCTTCTGTAGGCTGGCCATCCACGGCCACACACCAGCCGTCGCCACTGAGCTTGCATTCAGGATGCGTGAATTCAGCGGGGCTTGGCCACAGACCACAGCTGGAGAGAAAAGCAAAAGATGGACACGTTTTTTTTTCATGCAAAACCTTGAAAATTCCGTTTTTTAAAAAATCAGACTTTGTTAAAACTCATAGAGATATATTTTAAATTGTTTTTTGTTTTTTTTACAAAATCATATAATCATCTGTGTGAGTTCACTAAGTCTGGACAGGCACTCACGTCTGGGTGTGGATGCTGGGGCCGTGGTTGTAGAGGAGTTGGCTGACGGGTTGGCTGTAGAGGGGGTGGTTGTGAGCGACGGCAGGCCTGGACAGCTGACACTCAGGTCTCCATCAGTCCCATTGGACCTGAAGCTGATGAAGCCCGGCTGGTTGCTGTTGATATGGCTGCTGATCCAGGACTGGTACTGGGACACTCGGGTATACACTCCTGGGAAATTAGGCTTACCACATTCACTTCCAGAACTCACGATTCCCGCCTGGATCCAGCGACCACCCTGCTTGCGCACCAGCGGACCGCCTGAGTCGCCCTGTGAGGAAAGAATCGTTTAGGAGACAGAATCTTTGCAGGAGGTCAAATCTGACACAAACAGAGGAGGTAAAATGATCACCTGACAGGAGTCCTTCCCTCCAGCTCGTAACCCGGCACACATCATGTTGTCAGTGATTGCGCCCACTCCATAGTCACAGTTACACTGTCTGTTCCCCACAACTGGCACCTCCACCTCCCTGAGGGTGAATGGGGGAGGAGGGAGCACTAAAGACACACAACACACGCAGTGAAATAACCTTTAAAAGTAGTTCCACACAAAATGGACTGTTGATACTGAGACTGAAATGACATGCAGCTGTCTCAGTGATGTTTCAGATGTTTACTGATGAAGGTTAAAGACAGAGACACATTTTATCGTTTCTCTGAAAACCCATGGAATCCAGATGCTTTTTAACCCACCTCCAAACTCAATGGTGCCCCAGCCGGTGACCCAGGTGTCTGTGCCGTTGTAGAAGGTGCTGCCGGAGGCTGCCAGGCAGACGGGCAGGATGAAGTTGGTGAAATTCACAGGTGAGGAGAGCTTCAGGAGGGCGATGTCGTTGTCACCAGTCCGGGCAATGTAGTTGGGATGAATGATGATCTGTGTTACCGCCCGAGCCTGCTCATTGGCGGTTAACACTGAAATACTCTGGGTACCCAGAAACACAACCAGACCAGTTGTGGCGTTGCTGAGGTAATGAGAGAGAAACAAAACAGTGCAAATGAAAACTGTTGGTCAAGAGGACGTCTGCAAACACTTGAAGACCTTATCTATAGTTTGTATGGAGTTTGATAGATAGATAATTAATATTACTAATTCTTTCAACTTTTTATATTTATGTGCCCAATAAATGTTTTGGTTCCCTCAGTTTGATAAGTGCTGCTTTCAGCCTGTCACTGAGAGCAGTAGCTCCCAAACCTTCATAACTAAGCTCTGTCTGTTCGTCACCTGTATTTACAGGTTGAAAACAAATCAAAGAAATAAACCATGTTATCAGTTCAAGCAAAGCTTTTCTCCTGTAAAGCTCGTAGACTGCTGACTCTGGATGACTCCACATGTGATACTTCTCTCACTTCACTCCTTTACAAGTAAAAGTCCTGCATGAAAACTCCTACTTACTGACATACTGAGTACAGCACATGTTGCTTTGTGCTCACCTGCGCACACAGTGAGCAGCGGTCAGCACCCACTCATCGTTAATGAGGGATCCTCCACAGAGGAACACCCCAAATCTGTAGAGCCCGGCCTGCCAGGGCCAGCTGCCCGTTGGAGCCTCCTGTCCTCCAACGATCCTGGTGTTGAGCGGAGGCAGACCACAGACTGAAGGGAGACACATGATAAAAACAAGCTGTGTGACGATCATGGTCCTGTGATTTAAAATCTCAGCGAAACAAACTCCTGAAACTACAGTTCTGTGTTTGCTGGGATTTGTTGTGCTCAGCATGTGATGTGCTTGTTAATTAAACAGAGAGACTTGAACAAAATAAAGCACATATGGGATATTTTCAAATTGATGGAATAGCGCAGTCAAAAGAACTTGGTTTTGAATGTTTCACTCTGTGGCCACTACTACAAGGTGAAATGGAATAAACCAGGACAGTGTGATATGAGTGTTTTACAGTGTGGGAAAATAAAAACTTTAAAATCACTCACTTTCTGCTGCAGGTGCTGGAGGGAGGGTTGGAGGGGGTATCAGGATGGGACAGGCGAGGATGAGGTCGCTGTTAACCCCAGGGGAGATGTAGGTGACGAAGCCCGGCTGGTTGCTGCTGATATGACTGCTGATCCAGCTCTGATACTGGGACACTCTGGTGTAGACTGTTGGGAAATTCGACTGGGCACAACCTATTCCAAAACTCACGATTCCCGCCTGGATCCAGGTCCCGTTCTGCTTGCTCACCAGCGGACCGCCTCCATCGCCCTGTGAGGAAACAATCGTTTAGGAGACAGAATCTTTGCTGGAGGTCAAATCTGACAAAAACACAAATATAAAAATAATCACATGGCAGGGGCCCCTCCCTCCAGCTCGCAACCCGGTACACATCATGTTGTCTGTGATTAAGCCCACTCCATAGTCACAGCTACACTGTCCGTTCCCCACGACCGGCACCTCCACCTCTGTTAGGTTTCGTGGGGAAGGAAGAGGCACTAAGGAGACACAAATGCAGTTTAATCAGCAACTTTAACACAAAGTACAGGAACCTGCTATCACTCTGTAAAGCTGCTGTGGTTAAACCTAAGAACACACTGATCAGTACTGGAAACAGTTGTGTCTCAGCAGCTTTCAGCCCACGTGGCTCACCTGTCAGTCCACTGAAGCGACACTTATTCAGTGGTAAATGATCGTCTGTGTATTTATTTATACTTTTCCAACAAATCATGACATGACGTGCAGACGGTGCTTCCTCATGTGGAAGCAGCAGGTGTGACTGCAGAGAAAACTGTCGACATTGTGGTCACGATCTCTCTGAAAATAAATGTAATCCGGTAACTACCTCCTAATGCGATGTCTCCCCAGCCGGTGATCCAGGTGCTAGTGCCGTTGTGGAAGGTGCTGCCTGAGGCTGCCAGGCAGACGGGCAGGATGAAGTTGGTGAAATTCACAGGTGAGGAGAGCCTCAGGAGGGAGAGGTCGTTGTTACCAGTACTGGGGTTGTAGCTGGGATGATTGATGACAACCGTCACGGTCCGATTCACCTCATTGGGGTTGGATCCCTCTTGACTCTGGCGCCCGAGGTACACAACCAGATTGTTTGTGCCGGTGCTGAGGTAACGAGAAGAGGCAGAGAACAGTGCCAAGGCGTGAAAAGCAGAACTGTGGTCACGAGCAGATCTGATCTAGTTTGAATGGAGTTTATCAGAAATGATCCAGAACCCCTCACTGTTTGTGTAATTTACTGTGTTGTACTGTGATTTGATTTTAAATGGATAAAGTTGACAAAGTGAAAACATGTTTTTAGAAATGTTCAGATTTGTAGAAGTTCAGCCCCTTTGCCGGTGGCCACAGCTTCCCGCCTTCTCTCAGGCTTCAACCCGTTTTTAAATCCAAGGATTCACCGACGTTTTTCACCAGCACTGTGAATGTTAAACATGTTCAGTAAACACACCAAGGAGTATAAGTGTTTGTCAAACTGATCGTGAACTCACATTAAGCAGCTGGTAGCAGTCAGCACCCATTCATTGTTAATGAGGGATCCTCCACAGATGTGAATCCCAGATCTGTGCAGACTGGCCTGCCAGGGCCAGTTACCTGGAGGGGCCTCCGCTCCTCCCACAATCCTGGTGTTCAACAGAGGCCGACCGCACACTGAAGAGAGGCAGACGATAAAAACACAGTGAGAAGAAACCACAGACCAACCAGCAACACATTTCACTCTTTCAATATCACAACTGACGAGAGGAAGTGAAGAAGAAGTACGCATAGAAACTCTGACTTACCATCCAGCTGTGCATGAGACTCTGAAAACAGAAGACAAAGAAAAAACAAACTGAATTCACTGATCTGTCTTGTACCAGCATGCGATGTCCTGTGTTCATGGGAGGAATTTTGTGATTGTGAAAAGGTTTTCAGAAAACCTGCAGCCTCTTCGGAGAACTGATAAGATCAGATAAGAAATGGTTTGGTCAGTGTGAGACGGCGAGTGAAAAACAACGCTGTGATGGCGAGACGGAGCTGAGCTGAGAGTCGGACACGAAAACTGACACTGCAAAGCTCCATAAAACTGAGAGGAGCTGCAGACTGAGCTGTAGGTTTATCTACCACAGACACATGAACATCGTTCTAACACTGTCATTTCAGACACAAAGGAGGCTTCACACACAAACTACATCCTTCAAAACAACCACTGCCTCAGTGAACATTATAACCTGCATGAAGGAGGGTTTAAAACACCAAAACTCTAAAAATGAAAATTCAGTGATTTTACTTTTCTGACTCCTGATAAAAGTCACTGAATTCCTCATGAATAAATCCCTTAGAAACACGATGCTCTGTGAGACTGTCTGCGTTAATAAACACAGAATTACCAGGATCGATGGTTTGGTCAATAATTTGATCCCTTTCATTAATTTTCTTTCCACTTAATTAAAAGATGCTTAATTATATTTGTACCATGCTCAGTGTTTGTCCTCTCACACAGCAGTTAGTAGATCTGACGTGTGATTGGTTCAGGTGTGCACGGTGAGGAGGGTCCTTACCTGGTGTCAGGAGAGTCAGCAGAGTCAGCACACCGATCACTCTGTACAGAGCCATGAGTGAAAGTGCATGAAATCACATCTGCTCACATTTAAATAGCTTCTTCTCTCCTCCCTTGAGAACAAACACACCTCTCTGCACCAAAACTACCTGTTCAACAACACGCCCAACAATTTACCACAAATTACATGTTTTGTTTTACATCTGCGTCTACATGGTTTCATTTACACTGACTGAGCTCTGTATTAGCAGCACCTGTACTGTTTAATACAGTGTCCTAAGATCTACCTTTGCAAAGCTCATAACATTCAGGTTTTTGTTGGCATTGTCATCATAACCATATGTTTATTATTGAGCTCATAGTTAAAGTTGGTGTTGTACAGAACTACAGTATATTCAGAGGTGTTCCTAATATTCTGACCCCTCATATAAACTTTGGCCCACTGGACAGAATGTGCTGACCAGTAGTTTGTAGGTTGTCTCCACGATCCAGTGCAGACAGTATGGTGGACTGTAAAATGGCTTTTATGTTTCAGAGTAAGAATCCAATCCAGATTTTTAATTGAGATGATGATGATGATGATGATGATGATGCTCAACATGAGTTTTGTAGGACAACCTGCTGTCTAACCATATTGCTAAGTGTTTATATCACTGTTGTCTTTATCAGATCTCCACCTGCATGAACAGGATTAGGAACATAAAACATCTTTTCCACTGAAAGCCTCCTGTAAACAGGAAAAGGCCTGGTTGGTTTACAGGCCTTTAGAACATGGTATCATCAGCATAAAAATGTACGTCACAGCATTGCGTTGAAACACAGGTATTATTCATGTACAGAGAAAAGAGCAATCGGCCTAATTTGACCCCTGATCGACCTTTATCAGAAACCTGGGGGTTTCATTTCAAACCACTGACAACAACATTCACCTGCTGCAGAGAGATATGACCTGAACCAGTTGTCACCACTCGTGACCTTAACAACAGGCTTCTTCACTTTTACTGCTGATGCTGAAGATGATTGTCAATAGTTCAGTTGCATGAGAATTAGAAATAAGATAAAGAATCAAGCTCAGAAATGACTGATAGGTATTTTCCACCCATTAACAAGGAAGTTTCACAAGGAAACAGGTTTTATTTTCTGTGATTCATCATTAAGTTATTAAGGATATGTGCAAAACAACAGAGTTCCATTGTCCCGCAGCTGACATTCTTCAAAAGGCTCAGATTTCCTTGTGGGTCCTGTGATCTTTATTTTCATTTTATAACATAAAGTACGACCTGCTGATAAATAAATAAATAAATAAATGGAAACTTAAAAAGATCCACCGATACAAGATACACAATAAATGTCATTTTCAAATGTCCATAAAAAGACTTCATAAACGCTGGATTTACCCCTGTGACGCACATAATCACACCAGTGTGATGATTTCTAATTGTGCCTTTTTAGTCTAACATGTTGCATGTAACATGTTGCAGTGACTATAACATGTGCATTAAAACAATCTTGTTTTTATTCATCAGTGGTTTCTGTTGGAACAATTTTTAACTTGCATGTAAAAAGGGGAAATCACACCCTGCATCAAAAACAAGGCAAAATCCCCTTCACTATTACAGTCAATCGTGTCTGGTTGTTCCAACAATCAGTTTCACTGAGGGTGGACTGAATACGGGTAGGATTGCAGAAATGAACAGGTATGCAGAAGTGCAAGGTAATTTTAGGAAGTATCACTGAACTCCAGGAAATTACTTCACAAAAAACAGAACTGGATAAACCAGCGTGACGAGTAAAATAAAAGAGCCGCACATTTTCTGGAGCACTGCATGTCCTGAGTTATTAAACAATTAATATCACAGACTCAAAAGAAAACAAATGCAACAACAAAATCACACAAAGCCTGATAAAACATAAACAACATGATAAATAACATTTTAAAAATAAAATGATTTTCTTTTTTTAGAACTCTATATTAGTTCCAGAGTATTTTATTTAGTATTTTTATTTACAGTTTCAGCTGACCTGTTCTCAGACTGAGCATCAAACAGCACAATTTACACTTTCATATTTCTGCGATCTGGTTCAGCTGGTTTGAATCTGTCAGGAATCACAAACAGGACGAAGCAGCTGCATGTTTTCTGCAGTTCAAACACATAAGTGTTTACATTCAGGGGTGGAGCAAACAAGAAACGATTACCTGATATTTTTTAGTACAGATGAAGAGCTGCATGTGCTGAACAAACAGTGTTACTTTTACTTTATGTGGTGTTGTTGTTGTTTGGACTGCACTGTGTGGGAAACTCAAGGGTGCCGATGACTCTTTTTGTTTGATTAGCTAATAAGTAAATTGAAAACTTTCCCTTTCCTAACCTGTGCTATAACACAGCACAGAGTCTGGACCCCACCGACTGTCAGACTGGGAATGTGTTAGCCATGATGGGATCAGGAAGTCTAACTATCACTCCATGTTAAATATTTATGAACTTACAGTCTCCGACTCTCCTCCGACCGTCCTGCTCCGTCACATCAGAAGGAATCAGCTGAGGTGGTTTGGGCATCTGATCAGGATACGGAGGTCTGACCGGCCTGCAGCACAAACCAGAAATGAAAAGGAATTTCAGCAGTGGTGAAATTAGCAGCTTTTTCAGCAGGACAGTGCTGACGACCGTCGGCAATGAGCGTGTGCATGCAGTCACGACCTGACAAACTGTAAAATGCTAAGAGACTCCAGCTCAGATAAAGTGGTAGAACTCACAAAGCAGCAGATTGCACTCTGAGAAAACGTTGCCCCATGTGTGATGCCATCACCTAGGTACATGAAAAGATGTGAATCATTTCATGTGCCAGTGTCGTACATGGAAATCAAACTTTCTGACTTCCCTCCTCTGTCTGTGGCTCTCAGCTCCAAGCCCACTGGTTCATACTGAAGATGCATTTGTTGGGGACTATTTTCTTCAGTGGATGAATCCATATTTGGATATATGGTGACTATTTCTTCAGGTGTGTGTGTGAGAGGATCAATTCATTGCTGGTTTTGGTCTTTGTTCATGGAATTTGAATCACCAGACTTTAACGTTAGAAAGTGTAGTACATGTATAGTACATGTATAGTACATGTGTATGTGCTGTTATTTTATACCTTCTGGTTTTTGATTGGTTTATTTCATTCTGAGATGTTTTAAAAACAGATTCCTCAGTTTGATCATCTCCGGTTTCTTTGGCCACTTGTGCTTCATCTTTTTCGGTTCTGATGAACGCAGATCCTGATGTTGATCGTGCAGAAGACTAACTCTCAGAAGTTACTGCTCACACCTGCAGGATGATAAAACGGTGACACCAGGGTTGTGTGTTACACTGACACAGGTTTGGTCCACTCCTATTTCTATCGATGATGAAAAAACTATTTAGCCACAAACTGAAAACTGAAACCTTCATGAAGGAGAGTTTATTACAGGACAACTGAATAAGGCTTTCGTTTTGTCTACAGAAAGTGTTCCTAATAAACTTAACCGTCCAAAAATTAAACCGCTAATCCACTGAACGTAAATCCAAACAAATCAGAGCCCAATCCACAAAATCACTGAAACTGTTCGGGAAACAGTGACTGAACGCGAGATGTCCACATTTGTCCAAGAGAATCAGAAGAACCACCAAGAACAAAAGAAAAGAAATAATAAACTGCCACCGCAAACACAGGCTAACTGAATGTTATCTCGGCCAAAGAAACAGAGGAGTACTTAACCGCAGGAGGGTGGAGCGCGTCCCCCACCGCTCCACTTACATCCAAGGCTTCATCCTCTCGCACCGTGTGTCTGTGGCGAGGCAGCGGACACACACGACTCGACTCTGCCGTGGCGACCGTGTCCCAGCCCCCCCCCCACACACACACACACACCTGTGTCTTATCAGGAGCCGGTAGGAGCGCACGCACCGCCGCCCCCACACACACCCGTACATGTACACTTAGACACACACACACACACACACACACACACACACGCACACACTTACAAACACACGCGTCCAACACATTTTCAGTGTATTTGGTTTAATTTTGTGAGGAATAAAGTGAAACAGCTGAATCAGCATTAACTTGCTCCCTCTCGTGAATGAAAGGAGCAGCAGCTCAGGAGGAGGAGGTCACTGAGCCAAACGGAGGAAGAGGATTCTGACTTCATCATCTGAAAGCAGCTTATCAGGACAAAAAGACAAACATTTACAGGACGGTTTTATTGGAGAAGCTTGGCAAGACTTAAACTGATCTTTATCTTTCACACTGCTGTGTCCCTTCAGATGGAAGTTAACGTTATGGTGCAGGAGCTTCATGATAATATGAGGTAGATGATGGACAGGCTGACTGTTGGCAGACTGTGTTACTCAGACCTCCAAAGAATGTTTCTTTGAGTTTTCTATCCATTTTGTCAAGGACTGAGGAAACGACAGAAAGCAGTGTGATCGATAAACATCATCCCTGTTTCAGTAAGTTCAAGTTTTATGTAAATGACGATCATGTCAGTGCATGAACACAACGTCCGGGTCGAATGTCACTGTTGGGTCCCACTCAGCAAATCACTGTGTACGTCAAAATTATATATTAAAAAGATTTCACATTTATCATGATACTGATTCAAAAAGATAACAAAAGCAGTGATGCAGTGATGCATCATGGTCCGTGGAGCTTTAAAAAGCATGAAGTGCTGGAATGCTAGGCTACATATACCAACATCTGTTCTGTGCAGCTTAAACAGTTCTTCATTGTACACCCATATTTTACACCCTTCATTTAAGACTGGAAGCATTTAGAGTCCAGGATCTCGTCTTTGGACATAAAGAAAGTCAAACTTGTGAGGACAGAGACTGGATTATCGCTTTTCGTCTCTGCGTCGAAGACAGAAAGGACAAGTCACGGTTTATTGCTGTAACAGAGTAGTGAAGTGGGCTGGAGGTTACTGCCCCGTCCTCTGAGTAATTTCACACTAATCTAACGTCACACTCTGATTCACAACTTTCATGTGAAGAATGTTGATTTCTTGTATACTAACAGTTATTTATAGTGATGAGTCCACAGCATGGACTGTATACATTACTATTAGCATGGAAACGGGACACAGGATGTCTCCCGTCAGCACAGCGGGAATTATGTGCATTGCCTCAAAATACTACA
Organism: Toxotes jaculatrix; assembly: GCF_017976425.1. Taxonomy (NCBI): domain Eukaryota; kingdom Metazoa; phylum Chordata; class Actinopteri; family Toxotidae; genus Toxotes; species Toxotes jaculatrix. The sequence goes on from NC_054411.1 coordinate 1,188,886, forward strand.
TTACCCAAGAGCCTCAGGGGCCAGAAGCCTGAACTCCGTAGCCCTGAACATGGTAAGAGTTTTTTCAGCTTCGTGTCTCGTTGTTTGTGCTGATGGTCCATCACAGACCGTGGAGGAGAAAATGAACTGAGCTGTTACTGAAGGACTAACTTCACTACTCTGGTGCTCGCGCTCAACTATGGAAGCAGAATCAAATCACAGATTAGTTAATCACAATGTACAGATAAAGTTGGAGGTGTCTATAAGAAAAGCTGGAGACACACAGAGAGGATGAGGAGATGGAAGAGGAAGAAGAAGGGGGGAGGGTGAGTGACAGCGACCCCGCTGGTGGTCAGGGGGGTGGCAGTTGTGGTGTTGGTGCTGTTGTTGGTGTTGGTGCTGTTGGTGGTGGTGGCGGTGGAGCCTGGAGATAACAGCGTGCCCAGTGTCTGAATCAAGAAGCCAACGAAGCGGCTCAGTTTGGTGAAGACCTTCACTGTACTTGCTCGTGTTTGACTGGTGGAGTTGGTGTCAGCTGATAACACCGCCGCCTGGAACCAAGAGCCGTCCTGCTTACACATCAGCGGGCCGCCAGAGTCACCCTGAACAAACAGGAAACACAGAAATGTCCAGAAGTCCAACAGGCCTGGCCTAGCTTAGCTTAGCTTAGCTTAGCTTAGCTTAGCTCTCCAACACAATCATGAAGTCAACGTTCAGTCACATCGTTTTTTTAAAATGACAGAAAATAATATTCTTTTTTTCATCACACATTTGAGGAGCTAAAGAAAATTCTGAATATACATTTTTTTAAATTACAAGCTGTCCTCCAGACCAAAATGTAAATCAGTGAGGTTTACTTTGAATCAGCTGATTTAAAGAGAGACGATGTGAGTTTGCTCTCTGGTAAAACTCTGTGGCTTCACGTGACAGAAAACAATCATCAGAATGATAATAATCTGATTATTAACCTGCTCCAGGGTAAAATCCTCCGTACAAATGCTCTCAGCTGTCGACGCGTTCCCACAGTCTAACACCGTGGTCCGGAACTCCTGCAGAACTCCTTCCACTAAAGTTGGAAAAAAGGAAAACGGTGAGAAGAGGAACCTGAATCGTACCCAGACTGCCACGTCTCCTGTGTGACTTTACTCTGTTTAATCTAAAGAGGTGAAACGATGCAGAGCGTTAGAGTTTCTGTGTCAAACTGTGTGTGATGGACTCACCCCCTCCTCGGCCGGCGCTCCAGCCGGCAGCCCAGCACGTGGTGCCCACGCTGAAGGTTCGTCCCGTGTCCAGGCAGATGGGCCGGACGTAGCTGGTCAGGTTGGGGGAGGTTGCCAGATGCAGCACTGCCACATTGGACCCAGTGAGGTTGCTCAGTGTGATATTTCTCACATTCAGTGTCACCTCAAAGGGATTTGATCCATTTTGTTTCAAACGGCCCAACACGACGGTCCATTCAGACGGCGTGGGTGAACTGAGGGAGATAAAATGAAAGACATTAAGACTGAGGAGAAGAAAACGTCTCTTACAGATTCAGCTTCGTAGACTTCGGCTCAAAGAACAGGGCCAGTGTTTGAATCCAGTTTCAGTCTTTTCCTAAAACAGCTGCTCTCTGTAGTTTTTACCAAACAAACGGGTGGAAATGGTGCGTTTGTTGGGGACTATTTTTGGCGGCGGATTAATCCACATTTGTTGCTCTAGTGATTTTTTTGGGGCAGCAGATCAAACATCGAACATTATGGCGTCCATGGCACCGCTCCACGTGTCTCACCTTGAGAAGCAGTTGGCGCTGCTCAGCACAGAGTCCACGGAAACCAGAGTCCCACCACACACATGACTTCCATTCTTCTGTAGGCTCGCCATCCACGGCCACACACCAGCCGTCGCCACTAAGCTTGCATTCAGGATGCGTGAATTCAGCGGGGCTTGGCCACAGACCACAGCTGGAGAGAAAAGCAACATGTAAACTCAGACCATACAGAGTCGTCATTAAAAGCTCAGGTGGTTTAGTCAGACTTTGTTCAAACCCACAGAACTTTGTTTTCATTTTATAGTGGAGATCCGGAATTTTCCAAAGATACCTGTGATATTTCCGTTTGATGGAACAGTGATATCAGAACAGGCTTTGGTTCGTATGTTTCCCTCAGTTTCAACATCACCAGTGTGGAAAAATGCGTTTGCAACTTTCTCAGGAGAAATTTAAGGTTAAAATCAGTTTTTACAAAGTCTGGACTCTGTGGTCACTCACGCTCGGGTGTGGTTGTTGGAGGCATGGTGGTGGTTGGAGGGATGGTGGTTGGAGGTGGCGGCAGGCCTGCACAGGTGACGCTCAGGTCCCCGTCAATCCCGGTTGATGTGAAGGTGATGAAGCCCGGCTGGTTGCTGTTGATATTGCTTTCGATCCAGCTCTGATACCGAGACACTCTGGCGTAGACTCCTGGGAAATTAGGCTGAGCACAGCCGATTCCAAAACTCACGATTCCCGCCTGGATCCAGCGACCACCCTGCTTGCTCACCAGCGGACCGCCTGAGTCGCCCTGTGAGGAAAGAATCGTTTAGGAGACAGAATCTTTGCAGGAGGTCAAATCTGACAAACGGAGGTAAAATGATCACCTGACAGGAGTCCTTCCCTCCAGCTCGTAACCCGGCACACATCATGTTGTCAGTGATTGTGCCCACTCCATAGTCACAGTTACACTGTCTGTTCCCCACAACTGGCACCTCCACCTCCATCAGGTTTTGTGGTGAAGGAAGCGGCACTAAAGACAAATTCAATCAAAAAAACATGTTACTGAGCATCTTCTGACAATGCTGAAGTTATTTCTGTGCTATTGCACCTCCCTAACCCCCTCTAACCCCCTCTAACCCCACCCAACAGATGATGATAAAATGATCCTACAAACTCTACATCACAGGAAGGTTTTGTTGCTTCTCTGGGTGAGTGAAAAACATTTTTCAGGTTGTGTTCCTGGTTTCTCTGAAAACAAATGTTATCTGCCCACCTCCACTTCCAATGGTGCCCCAGCCGGTGACCCAGGTGTCAGTGCCGTTGTAGAAGGTGCTGCCGGAGGCTGCCAGGCAGACGGGCAGGATGAAGTTGGTGAAAGTCACGGGCGAGGAGAGCCTCAGGAGGGCGATGTCGTTGTCACTCGTACGTGCTACGTAGTTGGGATGAACGATGAACTCTGCTACCGTCCGAGACACCTCATTGTTGTTGACTCCCTCTTGACTCTGGCGTCCCAGGTACACAACCACGTTTCTTATGCTGCGGCAAAGGCATTAAAATCTGAGCTGTGGTCAGCAGCACTTTGGCAGACGCTGAGCTGGATAGATGTCTCACCAGGGAGACATCAGCTCACACGAGTTTGTATCCTCAGAGTCATAAAACATTCTCGCAGCTTACATGTGCTTTATATACTTTTTCATTACTTCAATGAATCCTAATTATATAACTTATATAAATCGTTCGCTCAGATTTTTTCCTCCCAGTACAAATGTACAGCACAGGATGATGTTTCACACTCAGACTCTGAGGTGTATTCCTGTATCTAAGTTCGAGATCGGAGTAATAATTGTAAACGACACCACAGCTGATTTTTACACAGTGTCATGTCTCAGTGTTTCTGAAGTTAAAGCATAGAACAAATAAATAACAAAGACTTTTAAAAAAGGGAAACATGGAAAGTTCATTTCTGAATTTTGGACTGATCCACATGAAGCACTGACCAGCCCGGCAGCAGTTTACAGTCCTACTTCCTGCAGCACAGCATTATCCCAGTGAACCATCAGGGGGAGCAGTTTGTACAGACAGGCTGGGTCACCTGCAGGAACTGTTTGCATTAACTTTCACACAGAGAAGCTTTTTACCTGAGCTCCTTACATTTCAATAAAAACTGGAAAAATGGACATAGTCCAAATGAAAACTTCACAGGGAAAACAAAGTCAAATGGAAATAAGATGATAAACCTTCAGAAACATTTTGTGTCTTTTTCATCACTGTGATATCCTGTCCCATTCATCATCCTGTCCCGTTCACCATCCTGAGACCCCTCAGATAACTCCTGTGACCCCCTGGAGGGGTTCTGACCCCCAGGTTGGAAACCACTGCCTCAGTAAGTCTGTTTAAGCCAGTGCATGTTGTTTCCGTTGCAGCACTACGTTCACTGCTCACCTTGATACGCAGTGAGCTGCCGTCAGCACCCAGTTGTTGTTGATGAGGGATCCTCCACAGAAGTGACTCCCAGAGGAGTGCAGACTGACCTGCCAGGGCCAGCTGCCTACGGGGGCCACCTGTCCCCCAACAATCCTGGTGTTGAGCGGAGGCTGACCACAGTCTACAGAGAGACAGCAGACAGAGTGAGAAATGCTCCCTGTGCCCTGGATCATCACTGCGGATTATGATCCTGAACAAAGTCGCAGTAACATGTTCACAGGTGAAAAATGACGGGGAAAGAAAGTAAAGTACATGTGCAGAGAAACTTTGACTTACCGCTGAGCTGTGAGTGAGATTCTGAAAAAAAAAAAACAGAAAGGAAGAACAGTTGAAACATTTCTGTATATTTAGAGATATTCTGTGATGATCTGTGACAAACAGAAAAGATTTATTATTCACAGATTTATGCTGTGTTTTCGTGTCCAGCCCTCACTGACAGCTGTATAACACTAATGGAACAGCCTGTCCTGATATCTTGACTTTACAATCTGCACAGAAACTATAACTAATGGCTTAAAACAGAAAAAAGAGACGAGAGCTGTGAGTTCGCTGTCAGTCATTTTCTCATCTTCCTCCTTTACCAGCCAACTTTTCCACTGTCATGTTGTTTTAACGGATCTGCTTGTTGCGCTGCGAAGTGAAACCTGGTCTCTGCTCAAACTGGTTTTACTGCCTCGTCTCAGAGAACTGTCTGCACATTGTCCAGACTAAATCTGCATCACTCACAGACACAAACATCCCACCACACTCAGTTCAACGTGCACAAAGTGAGTGTGTCACCATTAAATTCCACTGTAACGACAGTTTACTGTGAAGCGATGTGACAGTCGCCCGGCTCTGCTCCCGGATGACAAACTGTTCAGTCAACACACATTTTTCTTGTCAGTAAATATTTTGCAATCGGGGACTTAAGGAGGCGCGGCTGCATCCATCCACCCGTCTTAACCTGAAACCCACTGTGATGACAGAAACGTGTGGTCACACCATGTTAGTGCAGTGACGTCAAACATCCATCAGCAGAAACTAAAGCGCCTTTAAATGCCTGAAATTAAATTAAATTAAATTAAATTATCACCCGAGAGCTTTATTTTCTAATAAAATGAAAATCTCAGTCAGTGGCTTCTGGTCTTTGACAGAAAATAAACGGTCAGATGAAGCACAGATGAATGTAATCAGTCAGGAGCTATTAAACACTGTAATGGCTTTTAAAACAAACAAATATTTAATTAAGCTTTTTAAGATTTAGCCTCGGCTTCATCAGAGCAAATCACAGGTGTGATGAAGGGAGAGCAAATCCTGTGACCACACAAGCTTCACATTATGTGTCAAAACAAAATTATAATCACTGTCTTATGTCTTAAAAATGGCAATAAACTTCAAGAACAGTTTGAAGAGTCAGTGAAGAAGGCTGTGGTTAAAACGTCTGAGTGACTGTAAAAGATCAGGACAGTTAACAGAGGCTGAACGTGGAAGAGAAGCGGATAAAACAAACAGTAAAATGTGACTGTTTACTTTTTAAATCCATTAAAAATCTTTAACGTGCTGATGGACGAGCTGCTGCGTCTCACATGATCTTTACATAGAAACCAACGTGTTGTCACGTCACTCTTACAGCTTCAGGATAAAGTGCAGCACACGTTTATTCCAGAGCAGCTCTGAATGTCTGTGCTTGTGTTTAGCCTTTGTGTCACAGCTGCTCTCACTTAGCTCAAAGATTTGATTTCCTCCTCGGTGTCTGTCCTCTCCTACAGCAGTTAGCAGATCTGAAACATGATTGGCTCAGGTGTGCACAGTGAGGTGGGTCCTTACCTGGGGTCAGGAGAGTCAGCAGAGTCAGTGCGCAGATCACTCTGTACAGAGCCATAACTGAAAATCCATATCACCTGTCCTGCTCCAGCATATATAACCTTCATCTCTCCTCCCTCGAACACAAACACACCTCTCTGACAAACACTATTACCTGTGCAGCACACGCCCAACACATTACCACACACTCTCACCTGTTTCGCCTCACATCACACGTCAGTGTCTGTCAAACCCAAAACAAAGTGCATTTACTGTTGGACCGTGCTTAAGTATATTGTATATTAAAATATTGTGATTTATTCTGCACCTCATTAACCTGACAGCTGTAGGGAGGTTAGTGTTTTTAAAGATTAAAGCCGTGGTTCTCGTCACAGAGAGGGTTCATTCACACACCTGTCTGAGGACGCTGGTGCTTTTACTGCAGCAAAGAATCTAAAGACTGTTTCCTCGTGTTCAAACCACCTGAGGAACACAAAGACTTCAGTCAGCGCTTCAGTAGCCGAGCTCATTTATTCAAACATCAGTCAATGTTGACATGTCCATTCTCATTTTAAATCATTAGTGGGATGGCAGGTGGGGGCGGAGCTTTCGGTTTTGAATGACTTAAATCAAACAGTTCATCATCAGACTTTGAGCGAACAGGAACAGTTTAACAGCTCGTAACAAGGTGAATCTCACCTGGCGGCATTCCTGCACCTCAGTGAGCGACTGCTGTCCGAGTCCCTGTCTGACATCTTCACCTTTCTTTCACATTCTTTTAATGCTTCTCATTTACTCTGGTGAACAAAACCACAGTTTTATATCATTGTACATTGTTTTCTTTCCTGCTGCGTAGTTTCATTCATAACATGCATCATCATTCAAAGGCTGAATCTCAACCAGCGAAGTAACTGAAGCTGTAAAATAACTGTAGTGAGCAGAAGAGTCAGACATGATGACTGATGAAGTGACGACTGAGTGAAAGTAAAACTGATGAAACGGTTTGGAAAACAGCAGGAATGTGAAGATGTGCTGCAGCGATCGGGATCGGCCATCACTGACTGTGTGACACAGGACAAACAGGAACAAGAGTCGCAAACGGAACTGACCATGGAAAAGGTGTTCAAGCAATAATCAGAATGTAAATGATCGAAGCCCAAACTGACTCGCAGGTCTTTGAACTCATCAACGGACTCTGGACAAAATCTGAAGCTGAAGTTTTTTCACGTTTGACACTAAAGAAAGTTTGTGGTTGCTGTAATAACGTTGATCCTGACTGATAAAATCCTTTCACAGTAAAACCAGGCTGCTGACTGAAAACCCGCCTGATTTATCTGACCGAACTTTGACATAAAGCTCAGTTCAAACCATTGTTCTGCTGATCACAGCACGGTGAACCTGCTCTTTCAAAGATTCAAACATCTGGAAATAGTTTTAACAATGGTCAGCTGAGAAACACACAACACGAGGCCAGGGCTGCACTTTCATACACAACGACTGGCTTTAGCTCTTCCAGTCTGTTGATCATGAAGGAAACACAGCACAGATCTGTTTCTGGAGGTGATGCAGAGCAGCTGAATGAAGCCTTCACCTCTGAACACCACCCGTCTCCGCTGACAGGCGGATGGAGACACTGAGGCGTGCTGCCTGCTCAGGAATGAACTGGTAAAACTGCATCAGGTTTTCAGTTAAATGAACTCTCGCCATTGTCGTCTCATCTGCAAGTGATTATTTTGGAACAAGTAGAACAAGGGAAAAAAAAAACCTGTCAAAAGCACGAAGGCCACACGTCCTGGTTTACACGCTCCAACCTCTGCCGTCATCAGCAGGTCACAGTTTTAAAAAGGCTCAGACCTTCAGAGCGTGTGAGGCTGAATCACGGCACTCAGAGCCTCCAACACGTGTTACAGAGCTATTATCATCCACATGTACTGAAGTATCAGAAGTAAACGCACTTCATCAGTCACCAATGATTCAGCAGCGTTTTACTGCTGTAGCTGCTCCTGGGGGGCTGGGTGACTCCAGAGGGATTTTTATATAATAAAAATAAAAGCGGAGCAGAAATACAAAGTGTGTCACGGGCTTTTCATATGTTTTAACACTGTAAGTCATGAATGAATGCTCACTGACTATAAATGATGAATAAATCTTTAGAACATGCAGCTGAAGGTTCTGGGTGAACAGTTAAAAAGCTGAAGGTACCGTACTGTACTGTAAGAGCTCGAAGGTGAAGGTGGATAAAGGTGAAGGGGATTTTTGGCAGCGTGTTGTTTCCAGGAACACAAACTGGATCGGCCAGTTACAGCCTACAGACGCTCACACACGCTGAGCTGAACAAAGACGTGAGCTTCACTGAGGGTAAAACACAGGCAGGAACACAGGAATGCACATGTGCACAGTCATGTCGGTGAACGCCACACAGCAACAGGAAATGATGTCACTGCAACAAGGAAAACATTTCAAACAGATTAAACCCACGAGACCATTTATGATACACGATGAATATGAATGACTCATCCATGGCGTCAGGCAGCAGCAGCACCCATCATCCAGGACAGAGATGATCAGGGATGATCAGGGATGATCAGGGATCAGCGGCGTTGGCGAGAGATTCCTGCAGCTGCTGAAGCTTCCACACAGTCCACAGTTTAAACACGTGCAGCCACAGCTGCCAGAGTCCGTGGGTTTTTTTTCATTTGACTGGTGAAATAAAAAAGTTGTGGATCCACCTGAGGAACAGACTCCAGCGAATCCATCCTTCCTCTCTAATGAGTACGATGAAGACAAACGAGGCTGAGTTCAGCGGCTCGACATACAGTGACTGACAATCACTGACCAACAAATGTTACTTCAGTCAGTCAGAACTCAGCTGAAACTTTTCACAGTGAGAACCAGTGAGTGAAAGGTGTAACTGAGTGCTTTGATTGAAATGTTCCAATTAAGTCCAACGAGTAAAGTTCCACAGGACGAGTGTCCACTGTCCACAGAGAGTAATAAGCTGTTCCAGTTCAAACACTCCCAGCGCTCGTTATCAGGGAAACAGCTGTACACACTCATACACATAATGGACTTGTTCAACAAGATGCAACACAAACACAACCCTGCTGAGAAAGTAGGTCTGCAGTTTCTCCTGCTCTGTTAATGCTCAATTTACTTTTAGGGATATAAAAGTTTTATTTATAAGGAGGAGTAAAACACAGCGGCAGTCTGGGCTGTAACGAGCTGTTTCGTTTTATGTATTGTGTGAAACTGTCAGTCACTAAAATGTTTTGATGCTGAACAGTGTGCCGAGTTTGAACGGGAGTGGCAGCCAAATAAAAACGTTTATCAAAAGGTAAACTCGTCAGACAAATGCTGCCGAGAAGGAAACTGTGCCAGTTCCTCAAACCAGACTCTGCTTCAGAGCCCATAATTATGTTTGACATTCCCCAGTACAGCGACGAAGGCTGCTGGCAACACTTCTGAGAAGAGTGAGGACTGAAAGTGACTCAGTTAAACTCTCAGTAACTAACCAGTCGCAGCTGCCGTGTCTCCTGGTCAACACATAAACAAGTCAGAGGGAATAAGAACTACAGACGCACTGTTTGGTTTTATCAACACTTTCTTTTGAAAACCAGCACATGCACAATACAAAAACAACTCAAGAATAATAATAAATACACGAGTAAGAGCTCTGCTTCCACAAACACGTCTTCAGTGTGACTGCACACGCACAGGCCGCGTTTACAAAAGTGGATTTCACTTGGTCATAATGTGAAGATCTTCTCCTGTGACAGTTAAAGACATAACTGAGCAGCGATGGCATCTCAAATCAAACTGCTGTTCAAGCTGAAGTTACACAGAAATCAGTCAAACAAAAAGAAGCAGCTTCAGCTCCGACATTTGTTCGGTGAGGTTAGCAGTGGTTCATTAGATTTACTAAACCTCTCGCCAAACCGCTCGGACTCGATGAATTCCATCTGTTCACGAGGAGGCGCTGCGCTCATGAGATCTGCTCACCATCAAACTGTTATGTGAGGCGAGAAAACGTCCTGCTGTCAGAAATCAGCAGACAAACACAGAACACGTTCATCAGAACCAAAAGTGTTGAGCTGTTCTCTCTGAGAACAAACTGCAGAGTCACAGCTTCCTGCTCTGCAGTGAGGAGTCTCCAGCTTCGGCCATAATCCTTCGCTTACAGTCAGAGTTTACTCACTAAGTTCACTGCTGACACCGGAGCATGCAGTAACACAGGGAGCCACACATTTACACAGGAGTCTGTGAACACAACACGAGCCATCAGACGGGTTTTTACGTCCTCAGGTTTCTGATGCGGAGCAACGAGGATGAACCTGTAAATCAGCAGGTCAGAGTCACACGGCTCTGACATGCACAGCCACAGTGTTTCCAGTCAAGGTGCAGCTGATTCAAACGTGATCATAATCACAAGGGCTGATGCACAAAACGATAAAAATCAGACTCCGAGTCTTTTTTCTTAAGGTGGAATTTGATCCGAGTGTGTTTTTCTAAACGAGGCCTCGCTGAGCAGCAGAGCGGAGGGCAGGTGGGCGTGAAAACAGAGAGCGACACGAACGAGAGCAAACACAAAGAAAAGGGACAGTCACATTTTCCTACACACTGAAACAAGACGATCAAAGTTATGTAAAACGTGAAGGGGCCGGACCCAGTGTGGACGGGGGACACTGCTCTCTGTGCTGAGGTGGGGGGACGAGGGTTTGTCCGTGTGCACGGTGGTTTAGTACGGACGGCCCCGTCGCTCCTGTCTGCGATCGCCCCTGGAAACAACACCAAACACACGCAGTTCATCAGCATCCGACCAATCAACACCGCCCAGAGGGCGAACAGGTGTGTGTGTGTGTGTGTGTGTGTGTTTGAACAGTGAAGCTTTCACACAAACGATACGATGATGTGTGGAACCAACACGGGACCTTTGCATTCAGGTATCAAACCTTCACCTGTGTGTCAGCATCATAATGAAAAGATGCTCTGAGGTGAGAGGCCTGACACACACACCTGACCCAGACACACACACCTGCGAGTCAAAGAAACTCAACACAATCCACAGCTGAGCCGGGAGGAAAATTTAAAGCCGCTTCAACGGGTGCACAAGTTTTCAGACGGTCATGTGACTGATCACTGTCGATGTGCTGCAGGTTTTTAAAGGTTTGTGTATTCAGATTTATTTATGGTGAAACGGAGCTGAAATATTCAGATTATTTCAAATTATACTTTAATGTGATTAAAATGATTTACACAGAATAAGAGCGCTGATATGTAAATGCTTAACGGTGTTTCTATATCCACTTTGGAAAAAGAAATTAGGCGCGTGCCCAATTTCACAACAACGGAACAAAATCATGTGTAGATGCTGTTTGCTCTGTTCCCAGAGCTGGAAAGGATCTGAATATTTTTCCCTTCATGTATAAAAACCAGTATTTAACCAAATTTAGTTTCAAACCTCGACACCAAGATGATTTTTCCCTCAGACTTGTGTTTGTTTGAGTGAATCTGACCTTGCATCCATCTTTCCAGGGCCGTATCCTCCTCGGTCGCCTCCTCGGCCCCCTCTAAAGCCCCCGCGGTCGCCTCCTCGGCCCCTGAAGCCGCCTCGATCAAACCCCCCTCTGCGCTCTCCTCCGTAACCTCCTGGTGGCAGAACCAGAACTTTGGTGACAATTTGTAAATTGTATTTTTTTACGGGGGAGTTTGAGGGTATAAGAACAGAAGGTTTCATTTGCTGCACAGATTTTAAAGCCAGGTGGCGTCTCACACTAAACCTGGACGGCTCTAACCTCTGTCCATGGGGGACATCCCACCAGCATCCTCCGGTTTGGGAGCCTTGCACTGGTTACACTCATTACGCCATGAGAAGTTCAGGTTGCCGCAGTTGCTGAAGAGAAATGTGCAGAAAGAACAGTAATCGATACATAACCACAAAGTAAAATTAATAACAACAACAACAACAATAATAATAATGATGGCAACTTTATTTGTATCACACTTCTACAGTGTTTTAACCAAAGACAAGAGAGACTGTATGAGATTCTACAGGAAGGCTGAACTTTTCCCAGAGGAATAACATCATACAGATCAGCTGGTTTAAAAGTTGACGAGTAAAGGAAATTAAAGACGCAGCTGTGAAGGTAACACATTCCACAGCGTGATGCCACGACAGCAACATGCACTGTCACCTGTGGCTGCGAGACTTTTTCTGCTGACTGACGCCTTCACCCTCTTACAAAAGAGTGGAGCAGGTCAGAGAAACAGCTTGGGGCGGATCCAGTTCATGCTTTTTAAGTTGTTAACAGAATTCTGAAGAGTAGCCCAGGGCTATGAGAAACGCCTGAGACTGGGGGTCATGTGCTCTCTTCTCACTGGTTCCAGTACAGTGATCCAGATGGGATGAAATAAAGGCAGAAAAGACAGATGCTCCTCAGCTCATAAAAACAAGACTTTAAAAGCTTGTGCTTGTTTTTCCAGGACAGATTTGAATCCTCTCACATTTCTGGCAGATGGCTTCAAATCTGTGGGCACGAAGTCAAACTTTAGATTAACTTGGACTGTCAGGCTGGGTGGGGCTACTGTACGTGTGTGAGTCTAATCTCCTCTCTCTGCCTTGAGGTAAACCACGGGCATGTTTCAAAGAGGAGGAAGTGAAGCTGTCAAGTTCAACTGAAAGATGCCAATCAGAAACACAGGGCATTAACCAATCAAGCACCAGCGACAAGATTATATTCAAATTACATTTTTGTTTGAGTTGTTTATGTTCTACAAAACCAGAGCGATAAAAAAAAAAATCAGCTTACAGTATTTGCATTAAGTTACATGATCAATTATGCACATAACACTGTGTGCAAATGTACACGCATCGAACAGAGATGAGATTTCACTGAGATCCTTAAACAAAAAGTCAAAAAGCTTTGATTCAGCTGAAGGATAAAAATCTGCAGCTGTACAAATGTCACACAAACTGTTCAGATCCATTTCTGTATAAGTGAAATAACCAAATCCTGACTCACGGGTTTGAACACTTCCAGTCTCCAGCTCTCTGCTGTCCCCCTCCACCTCCTCCACCGCCACTGTTGCCTCCTGGGAAACCTCCACCTCGACCCCCTCCAAATCCTCCATGGCCCATAGGCCCTTCACAGAGCAAAAAAAAAAAACCACCCAGTTAGTTAATGAGACCTGTCAGTGTAACATGACTGCATGTCCTCCCTGAAACTGTGAAGTCTGTCACTCGCAGGTGTTGGAATTCAGTTAGTGAAGTGGAATCTATTGTTTCTTTATCCATCACAGTGTAAAACAAACAGCATGTGATTCAGGATGATGCTGCAAATGTAGAAAAAGCAATAAGAGAGACTTGAACGTTCAGATTTCACAGTGAGACAGAACTTCTAAAAAACGTCTTGTCCTGCCATTACCAAAAAAAAGTGTAAAGCACGGGCTCACCTCCTCGTCCACGACCGCCCCTCATACCACCTCGGCCTCCAAAGTCAGCTCGGCGGGTGGCAAAGGACACCTTGATGGGATTTCCATTGAAGTCTTTACCTAGTGTGGACAGACCGACGTCAAAGGGTCATAAGAGGATGAGCTGAGGTAAGAAACAAATGGATGAAGCTGAGGAAACGAGAACAAGCACGGACACAAGACAAACTGAGACAGAACTTTAAAACATACGTAGTTCTGTCCTTATAGAGCACATCAGCTGTGTCAGGTTTAATCCATGTCAGTCACGGAGCTAATTCCCTGACACACAGACAAACAACGCACCATCAAACCAGTCGATGGCAGCCTTAGCTGAAGGAGGGTCATCAAACGAAACTGTGGCTTCTCCTTTCAGCTTCCCCGTCTCTCTGTCTGTGTACAGGTTGATCATGGGCTGGCCTGTTTTCTTGTTGACCTAAGAGGATGGACAGAGGGAAGAAACGGGATGAACGCATGATAAATGACTGATGGCCATAAACATGAAGCGGTGAAGAGCTACCTTAATGATCCCAATCTGCTTAAAGAAGTCAGCCACTGACTCGACAGTGTAGTCGTCTCCCAGGCCTTGTACAAAGATGGTGTTGTTATCAGAGTTATCCTGGTCTTGCACTGTTGGAAGAAAACACAGAGTCTCACCCCTTTATTGATCCATCATTTATCAATCTGTGCAGGTCAATTTCTGATCGTCAACAACAACAATCCAAATCCATTCTCTGTGTTGATATTAAAGTTGTGTTCATGGATTTTTGGTCATTGCAACACAACATGTGACATATTATCACCTTATACATGTGTAATGGTGAAAATCATCTATTCACACATGGAGCAGACAAAGAGCAGTGTGATTATCCCAGTGGTGAAGTGGTGTTTGTGTCCACATGATGAAAATATGAACAAGCAGCATCTGTGACAAACTCCAATTAAATATACCCGACAGCTGCTGAGGCCTCACAGGGCCAGAGTGGACCAATCAAAAGGCACCTGTTTTGTCAGGTCTAGTGTAGGCGGAGTCAAAATTAAATAATACAAGACTTACTGAAGCCGGGTCCTCCATGTCCATGTCCCGGGTCTCTTGGTCCTTGAGAGGACAAAAAACAAATATCAGTTGTGGAAAAGAAAATTTGTTGAAGCACAAATTAACACCAATGACAGAAAGTGTAAATTCCTCTCACTCACAGGACCAGCATTACGCCTGTAGCCTCTCTGCATGTGGAGATATGATCTCAGGAGCTTTGCAGGACAAAGCTTCACTATACAAGTCATCCTGACTCATTATAGCATCATATCTTTCATAATTACCACACTTCACAGCAGCTGTATGCAGAGGACGCAGCTCATATCTTCATCTTTAAGTTACAGGTATACTGAACAAGACCGTCTACATTTTTCAGATTCTGGCAACAAGTGGATTTTTTACCTCAGAGTAATCACCACACCTCTCACAGAACACATTTCACTGGCTTTGGTAGTTTTCTTCTCAGGTGTGCTTCCTGAATTCGATGTTCAAAACAATGCATTTATATTGATGCATTTCTTGACATTCTACACATCATTTCCTTTTGCACAGACTTTACCAACTCTTGGACCTAAGTCCAACACCTGGAAACACAATCCCTTTTTTCAGCATAGAAACCTTCAGCTGACACAGAGAACCATGTCTTTCATTCCTTTGTTCACTTTAGTCGTCCCGCAGCTTAGCAAAGGATTCTTGGAAATTGTTCCAACAGAACTTGGAAATAAGAACATCGTGCCGTTCTGAGAATCGGACAGAATTCAGAGCATTTTGTGAAGGTTAAAGTCTTCAGAGGTTAACGGAAACACCTGAGAAAGACAGGTGTGTTACGTCCCGTCACCTCTCTGGAGATGGACTGCATGCTGCATCACTGGCAGCTTTACCAGAGCTCCTGCATCCGCATCAACTCCTCCTTCTTTAAAACAGACGTTTTGCTGTTATCAGAGGTCAGAACCACACCCCTCACATCAACACAACATTTGAACCTGTGCACTTAGAACCAGTAATAAATCTGGCAAACAGGGACAGTGAAACCTGCCAACACAGAACCGAAGGTTCTTCTTTACATTGACGACTGTCACTCAGAACACTCACCACGCAGCACTAAGCTTGGCTCAGCTGTGAGATGACTCATTGTTTACAGCTTTTTTCCAAAAGTGACTTTTCAGTTTCCGTGACCGCACCACGTCACCACGACTAACGAGAGCACAGGTGAAACTCCTGTTTTTCCTGTTCAGTTGAATGCCCCAGATTTCAAACCTCAGTTTCTTTGGGAACTGACTGATTGGAAAATGAATTTCATCTACAACAAACGTTCCTGTCAACACATGTGACTACTCACAGATTTACGTTTTGACAAGGTGGTTCTTTTCAATCAGCAGTAAATCTTTTTATCTGTAGATTTTTCATTACAATAGAACATGAACGTCGATGAACTGTTGCTGTAAAGTGTGTTTTTCCTCAGGCAGCACGTCACTATCTCAGTGTCACGTTGAAGCTTTTTACTTTTAATGTTTTGTAATATTCATGTTTTTATTTGAGGTAATATCAGGTGAAGTATGAAGAATCTCATGTTAATGTCACTGACACCACTGGCACACTCAGATCTCCTGGTTTGTAATGTTGTTTACACACAGCGTGTGTGTACGTGTGTGTGTGTGTGTGTACGTGTGTGTGTAAAAGCTAGTTTAACTCTCTGTCCCCATCAAACATCTAAGATTACGCCTTCAGTCACATGAGTAAACCTATAACTTATAATCATTCTAATGGAACCAAATGTGAGATTAACAACCTTTGGATGTGGTTCACTCATACAATACACTGAGTCATGTGATAAAGCTTTGATAACAACTGACCTATTGTTCCTAATGGACCATCAAGTTATTGAGAAATCACAAACTTTCCTTCCATTTATACTGAGCACCATATAAAGTTACTGGTGCTGGATAACATTCCACAGGTGTGCAATAAAACCAGTTTTTACCATTCGACACTCATCGTTGAAAAGTAGAACAAAAACTTCCTTCTGTAAATTTTACAGCCATTCTGGTGCTGAGCATTGTTGTTAAGAAAGTAAATATTATTTCATCAATTCATGTTTTCCACACAACCCGGGTCACAGCGGTATGGACCAAGCTGCTGATAATTTTCTTATCGCATTTCTTTTGTTGGCTGACGCAGCCTCGAACCATCGAACCCTTCAGATTATATGATTCATATAAGACAGGGAAAAGCTATGAACACCCATCCATCATACTCCAACGCCAAAGATGCAAGAACGACAGTCATAAGGTTACAACGCCCTCTGCTGAGTAAGAGTGCACCTGCACGACCTCAGGCTTTCAGCCATTCACAAAGCTCTTGACAACACACAGAGGATTCTTACCTGTGAGGCCAAGGTTACAGATCACACTGCACCTTGTGTTGCATGCTGTCAGGTTTATGTTCACTGTGTGTGACGACACACCTTCAAAAACCACACTCTAAAACTTTTTACCCACGTTATGCTTCGAGTATGATCTCTGACCCCCCCTCCGTTTAGCTTTGACTCTTAAAACTAAAACTTTTTGCTCAAGTGTTTTATTTTTTTTTTTTGGTCACTTACCACCAAACTTATTGAATCCTCCGCGATCGCCCATTCTGATGAAGAGGAAGAGAGAAACGACACGCATTGAAGGCTGGTGCTGACAGCGATTTCTCTCATTGGGTTGTGGGTAACCTTCACTCTCAGTCTCTTCATTAAACCCACCCCTCTTCGTTTGGCCTCTGTCCTTATGAACCCCTACTCAGTCTCGTTCAGAGTCTCCAGGACAAGAGGCCAGTTTAAAGACCTTGTCTTTATTTGTTCAGAAGCAACTGAATTTCCATCAAGTCTTTCAGTAAGTTTATGTTCCCATTTCATCTCATCATATAAGTTGGTTTTGTGTCAATTTAACCAAACATTAACACCCTGGATCGTGATCCCTGGACTGGTACTTTTTTAGGTCTCAGACAACCTGTTACTTCTTCTGGTGTTCTTTGAAGCTTTTATCATGATCACCCAAATAATTTGCATTTTAAATTTTTCTTTCATCCAACTACAAGAAGACTATTAACTGTCTGTAGACCTCCCCCATTTTGCTTAAGAGCTTAATGATTGCTTAAGTGCAGAAAGCCAGCCTGGAGAGAAGGTAAAAGCCTAGGAGAAGATTCAAAGATGGATTAAAGCAGAGTATGACACAGTTATCTGTCAGGGCTGGCTGAAAAGGAGGTGGTAACAGGTGACAAAGGCAGGCGATGGCAATGTCTTGTGGCATGTTAGTGTGCAGGCAGATTCAGGGCCATACTTTACTTGACATGGAAACACATTTTGGCAAGTTCTTGCAGACAAAAACACGTCACATGGGCTTTGAATGTTACAGTAAGTTGCGGCTGAGTAGCCAAGCTACACAACATCCAATGCACAAGCTAAAGATCTAATGCATCAAATAACCAGTTGTGCTGCTGTTGTGTTTCGGTGTTGGGAAAATCGGACCTTCTCAGACTTATGCCTTTGTCTTTAGTTTACATTTCAAATCTAGTTCAGTTTGTGCTTTCACTTCATGATACCAGGATTATATCATGTCTGGTATAAACCCACAGGTGTACCAAGACACAAGCACCAGCTGCTTTTTTAAACTCACATTTACATGTTTCTCAAATCTTAAACCCAGATCACTCATCATGCCTTTGCTGAACACCACAGCAGGATAATCAGCTGGTCGGTGCACAGTGCCGCCTGCCTGGTTACAGGACACTGTGATGGGGACTGAGTTCCAAATATTGTAATGGGGAAAGAGATTTAAGCATAATCCACGATGGATGAGGAAACATACAATGAAATGGGAAACTAATTTGTCTAAGAGTTCATCACCAACACTATGGGTGTACGGAGAAGTACATGAAATACTGTGCAAATTCTATGAGAAAAACAAAAACATTGACTTACCACAGCATTCTCTGCTTCACAGCTTCACTCATTCAGTGATGATGTTCGTGTTGGAAAATCTTTGTTGTGCGATGTGACTCTGTCCTGTCCTGTTTAATTTACTGGGTTTATATGGATGTGCCAGAGCACATGGCCTATTTCTCTGTTTTGAACTACAGTCTGTTCATGTTTACTAAAATGATTTTCATTTTGGAAAAATTCATTTGTAAATGCAACACTGAGCTGCAATCAACTCTAACGTGTTTCCGTTTCTGGGCTACACACAGACTCTCAACCTGTGCAGTTTAAAACAGGACTTCCTCTCACCAAAAAAAAAAAAATCAGTCTGGTATTCCAGTACTGCTGTTGTTCATAAAACTGGATTTCAAGCAATGCTGAGTTTGAGTGTGATCATACCATCATTTCTCTAATAATGATGGAAGGAAAGTTTTGGACCGGAAATTTAGTGCTCGAGCACAAAGAGCACCCAGCTGGTTTCTGTCTGGATCATCACCCTGAGTCTGCTGTACACTGGGTTTTTGTATTGTAACTCAGACTTGCTGCAGAGCTAACAGCAGACACATCACCATGAACCGTGTTCAGCCAATTCACCATGAAAACCCACCATCCGACCGTTATCTGGAGAAGCAAACTTAGATCTGTCAGCCTCGCTCAGTCGGTCCAGCTGTGAGTCAATGCTGCATATTCACTGCATCTTCTTGCTTTTGGTGATAATAATCATAATGCTGACTTTGTTGATACGGAGTTTGACCAATATTAAGCCACAGGGACCTTAGGTTAAATTAATAAGCCCAACAGAGAAAACTCCAAACCTCTGTATGTAACATGATGCCAACGCACAGTTTACTGCATGAACATGCACAGGATTTTGCACCATATTGTTGCACTGCACATATTAATATTGGAAATATAATTTATATTGTGACTTCTACCACATCGCCCAGCCTCAGCATCCAGGCAGTGATGGATGTATGGATTTGTGTCAGCACTAAGGGCAGGCGGACTGATGCTACATTACCAAAGTAAGTCCAGTTTAGAGTTTGTGGCACCACTCTGTGGCATTTCAGGAGTACCTGGGATTATTTTTCCTCAAATGCAAGTGGGAAGGGAAGTTTTGACACATCAGCATACGCCTCTCACTTGCTTTAGCATGTTGCTAAAAATAACAAACAGTGCCCTCTCTCTTATTTTACCCTCTCAGCAGAGCCACATGTAACCAAAGGTGAGAAATCATTGACGTGCATCACTGTACTCAGATTCAGTGCATGTGTCCAGGAGACCCACCACGACAGGACAGATAACACGGACACTGCATGATTTTTAAACACTTACCCCATGCCTCCTCTTCCTCTTGGTCCACCTCGGCCACCTCGGTCAAAACCACGGTCATATCCGCCGCCACCACGACCTCCAAATCCACCCCCACGGCCTCTGCCACCGCGGCCATCCTGACCTCCGTAACCTCCATCATGACCACCGTATCCTCCACCTCCTCCTCCACTCATCGGTGGGCTGTCGTCTCCATATCCTGAAAAAAAAAACAGTTGTGACAATCTGACATCAACAGCTTTCTCTTTCAGAGTGTGACACATATCCTGAATGTCACAAACAACAACACAGCAATCAACAGCAAGATGTCTTTCCAGAAACAATGTCCCCGCACTTCAGAATAAGACACAGCATGTGAACAGTCTCTCAACGTTTGTACAGAACATTAATTGTTGGCAGGGAGATCTGTGGATTATCCCGAGTTGTACAATTTGCAGGTATATCACACGTTCATCTTTGTTCCCTGAATACCTAAACTTTATTCATAACAAGCTGATGTAAACCTATTTCTCACCTCCACCTTGAGCGTACTGGCTCTGCTGACTGTAGCTCTGTGGAGGAGGGGAGCTATAGCCTGGAGGCTGGTTGTAGTGTCCTCCTCCATGTTGGGATGGCTGTTGGTGGCTCCCGCTACCACCATAGCCACCAGTCTGACCTCCACTGCTCCCGTAACCACCTCCACTCTGCCCACCACTGGGTGGCTGGTTATAGCCCGGGGCTGGTGAGTTACCTTCATAACTGTTGAAGGTAAGGAGAAGACCACCATTAAAAAAACTGAAAAGCACATGAGAGAACCTACCGCTGACAAGGCTGTACAATTATAGCACTCCAGTTTCCTGGAAGAAAAAAACTAAATGTGTAGTTCAAACTTTTTTCACACCACGAGACATCCCAGAAACAACCTTCTGTCCACATGAGGCTAAATGTAGAGAGGCAGGAGCTGATGGTGTCTTACCCTGCAGATGGTGGAGGCTGCTGCTGCTGCTGGCTGTAACCAGAGAAAGATGACTGCTGGTTGTAGCTCATGTTGGAGGGCTGGCTGCTGCTGCTGCTGCTGTAGCTTCCAGAACTATAGGACGGACTGGAATGACTATAACCACCCCCGCCACCCTGGTTAGAGGGTGGAGAACCATACCCTCCTGGAAGAAAGGAGAAGACATGACATGCGATTAAGGTCGACTACATCACAATGTGTGACTACGGTTTTGGACGGTAACAGCGTCAGCCTCTACCTGACTGGGGTTGACCATAGCTGCCGTATCCTCCCTGGTTATAGGAGCCAGAGCTGCTGTCAGAGCCCTGGTTGTAGCCCCCGTAGCTCTGCTGGCTGTAACTCTGACCAGAGGACTGACCATAGCCCTGGCTAGCACCACCACCTCCGCCACCACCTCCACCATAGGAACCATACCTGCAAGTGGTTAAAAACGAGGTTCATACACAAAACATAAACTGGCCACTTACAAAATGTTATCCGTGAGACTTAGCACCTCAGTTCCCAAGATAATGACAATAAGATAAATTCATTTTTATGGTTAATAATTGGTTTCTCATACTTTTCCTGTTTGTAACACATTTTCGCACCTGAACTAATCACGACCCCAAAAATCAGAGTTGTTGGTTCACATATGAATGTTAGTATGATATATGCTCCGATTTATGAGAATTTCAAGAGAATGAAGGGAGCTCTTGACGCATGGTACAGAGATCATGATACATTTCCCTACACAAACTGCTGAGAAACTGTGATTTATGGTTAAGTGTTACAGTACTTACCCCTGGGCAGACGTTTGGGAATAATCTATGGAATAAACAAAGCAGAGTGTCAATATCCTAAATTACACACTGTGATATTTAAAAGTACTCATCAAATGGGACTGACTCAACTCCTGCTAGGCTTCATTTGCACGGCCTTTGTCAACAAAACAAAAATATTTTGATGTTTAATTAAAAAAAAAAAAAAAAGATGTATTTGCTCCAACGTTTCAGGCAGGTTACAGTTAGCAGACTGTTGAGACTGACTTATGTGATTCCTCTCAGTGAATCAAGTCTGCCATCATTTTTCACAGCATTACACCATGTCTGAGTGATGATGTGCACAAAAAAGTTGACTGCCATTCTCTCACAACCTTTTCTTCATTTCACTGACAAATCATTCTGCATTTGTAGCTCTTCAAAAATATAATTCGTACAAAAACCTAATACACACTGGATGCTCAGCATAACGGATTACACAACTCGAGTATGAACTAATTTTCATACGGTTGTGAAAAGCATAATGTTATTTCCTAAATGAAAAAAAAAAAAACACATATAGAAAATCTAACAGACGCCGTCGGGTCTCCATCCAAACCAAACCGTGTCCGCTCCTGTGCACCGGGAGGCGGGGCCGGCGGAATCTGGGTCAGTAGCACAGGCGACCTGGCTAGCCCGTTAAGCTAACTGTAAATTAAACTGCAGCAGGTTCGGCTGTAGCATCGTCACGAACACATTTGTCGGTGTTAGCTAGCCGGTCGGGTTTTCTTCCAGTCGGACAAACGACGTTATTTGGTCGTAATGAACTCTAACAGGAAATTTAAAAATCCCACCACGCCTCGCTGCAGTAATTTAAACAGACAGGATTAACAGCTAGCTTATAACTGACGTTAGTCGACTTTAGCGTTGAATACTAACTAGCATCCTGTAACCAGCTAGTCACTGGTGCCGGTCCATCTTTGTGAGGGTATTTTCTAGCATTAGCTAACGAGCCGCAACCTTCACTGTCCTCCAAACACTGGACAGACATTAGGAGTGTTTCTTACCGTTAGACGCCATTTCGACGGACGGTGAATAACCGTTAACGCTGAGCAAACAGCGGGTTGTTCACGGACTGACTGAAGAAGAGGAGGAGGAAGATGAAGATGCACGAACACCGGTGTACAGCTCTCCGCTGCAGTTCACCCTTAGGCCGCAGGGTGGCGCGCTGAAGCACGTCTCTGCAATGAACACGTGATGAATAAACAAGCAGAAGCGTGTTCGTTAAAATAAAACATGGAGCTTCAGTGCAACGTGAAGCTGGTTTAATAGAGCACATTTCATACAAAACAATGGAACAGAACTGTGTCACGTGTTTCGGCACCAATACCAACAGAACATACTGACAGGTGTGTTGTAGAGCTCTGTGCATTAAGATACGACTCCCTTTGGCACACTACTACTGCCTCTGGCTGATTTGGGTTGGGAATTTTTTTTACTGGTCACAGTTAAACCTGACATTGCTTTAAAGGTCACTAATTAAAATTAAGTGCTGCAGTTCATCACTGTGACCACTGGGTGGGCAGTGAACACATCATGAAAACCTGCAGGGAGGCTGATTCTCACCACATCATCAGTCCATGTGTGCAACTGTCACACAGGCTAAATAACAGGGCGTTACATGCTGGTCTGGTTGGATAAATGTCTGACTGATTTAAATGTAACACAGCTGGCGATGTGTTATACTGTTTGGACCTAATGCTTCAACTTGTCTGTAGGTGAACAGAAAGAGACAGCTGGTCCAGGGATGTCCAGCAGACAGTCCAGAGACAAGCTGCTGTGGACAGCGAGGTGATGGGAGACACTGCTCTGCACTCAGACTCTACTAACACACATTACAACAAAAATACACTGCACTGACAGGAAATGACTGCACAACACTCCTCCATTAAAAACTGGCACTTCCATGACTCCCCTCTTGTTGATGCTTTGCTAAAAGTTTGATCATTGCCTGACTTCCACAGAAGAGGCGGTTTCTCCTGTATAATACAACTCTGTGGTTATCCATGATGACCCGATAATTAAAAGGACATTTTAAATGCAGGATGTTTGTCAGGCATGAAAGTACAATGAACCCTCAGTAAGGCAGGTCACTAGATGTCTACCTCTAAGAACTTGTGAAAACTGAGAACAGCGCTGGAGGGAAACAGTCTCAGTCATGTAAGATATGCAGCTACAACAGAAACTGGAAAGACAGAGGGAGGAAGAAAAGCAATCAGAGAAACTGTAAATGATGTGCATGATTAGACCGAGTCTGTGGACAAGCAGAAAGACAACTCCATGTAAATGTAAAAGTACTGTTAATTTGTGCGGTATATTCTTATACTGTAACACACTGAGAAGCAGTCAACAAGTCTGAGTCTGTGCTCAGTGACGGTGCATTTAAGGACTAATGCCACAGGTTGTTGTTCTCGCTCTAACACACATCCAGGAAAACAGTGTGTGTAAGTCATGTGACCACCATCAGATTCAAAGGCTGCATTGCTTTGGATGACAATAAGCTTTGAAGATATTTTTTGTCTTACTGTTTTACTTCCTCTAGGAACATAGTAGTTCTCTATATTTGGGCATTAATATAAAGTACATCTCCTGTCTAGTTTCTCCAGAACACACACACACACACACACACACACACAATCCAATGTGCAGATTACAACGAAATTTACTGAGCACATTCCTTCACTCAAGACAAAGAACCCTTTTAAATTCAACAGACCCTTTGGAACCAGTTTCAGGATGAAAATCTATTTTAGGCCTGTAATGGAAACCAAAGCTGTGAGAAATCCTGCTGCTCCCGAACAACAGCAGCCATCTAAATTAAATTATATATATATATATATATGTGTGTGTAAAGGCCAGTGGGAATTCATTTAAATCAAACTTTATTCATTTTCATAAAGATCTCCAATAAAGACAAATACTGAAATAAGCTGAAAGACAGAGATCAGACCAGAAATGAGGAGACTGAGGAGGAAAGAACACATAAATAACAAGAACAGAGAAAAGGATGACTGACGGAGACAGAGTGAGGGACAGGCCTATTTACACAGAAACCTCCACACCAGTAACACTGTGGGGTTTTTAATATAAGAGCTAATGGACCAGAGTCCAGCTAGCAGCAGTACAGCAGGAGGCTTGTATCTAGACACAGTTTCACTCTTGACGAGTTCTGCTTTAAATCCAGTTTTGTTTTCAGCTCTATATTTAAATACAACCAAAGCAGAATAAGCAAAAAAGGTAAAACTTTCATGACCTGTTTTCACGTAACAAAAGCTGTCCTGAAAAAAAATCATTATGTTGAGGAATCAGAGGTTGAAAATGATGCAGTAATGCTACAAAACTGCTCAGTAGTCACGTTGTCCACGCAGAGGGAATGGCTTAAAAGCATTACCGACATCTTAAATCGTAAAACACTTAAACTGAGAAACAGAAGGAAGATTTTTAACTCTGTGACAGGGGGTTGTGTGCACGTGTTGCTGAATGTTAAGTGTTGTATATCAACTTATCAACTTGTGACAGTATCTGATAACCTTCATGTGGAGGCTGCATGCATGATTGATAAAGTAAAAAAAAAAAAATTTAATTGTGTGATGAGGATGAAATGTGAAATGGTGCAAGGGAGAAATGAAACTTATTCGATGTGTGGGAAAAAAAAAGTGTCCTGCTCTGTGGCAGAGGCCGAGGAAGCAGGAGGCCTTTTTGCTCTTCTTTCTAAAAACAACTTCCTTCCACTTTCCATTCTGTCGCGGTTCATCTTTCAGAGATACCCCTCTTCGTCCACACTTTCATCTACTCGTTCTTCTTCTCCTTCTGTTTGAGCAGCTTGTTGATCTCCCTCTTGGCCATGGCAGCGTACTTGGTGATGATGCCATGCTGGTTCAGGCCAGGCAGCAGCAGCAGGAAGCTCACTGCAGGAAAAAACATACATGATGTCACATGTGAGGGTGTGGCCTAAGACTACCACAAGACTTTATTCATGTGGTCAATGTAGAAGTACAGCATATCAAAAAATAAAAACTTTCAAATGGCACTACTGCTGAATTGCTTAAAGCCGATACAGCCTTTCCCATCAGATGAATACTTGACATGTCTCAGCTCATCTTACATAAGTGATGGCCGGTTCCCACACAGTCGGCAGAGCGGCTGATACGCCACCCGTCACTTTCCCTGAGGCACCGCTGTGCAGCTGCAAGTCTGACACGAGTATTTGTCCTCTGTTCATTTTACAACTCACAGCAGAGCTGACAGAAGGTTTCACTGTGCTTCCACTGCCATTTTAATCCCAGTGAGCAGTACAGACTGAAGGGATAAACACCTCCCTCAGAGTCTACGGTTAATAATGAAGAAAACAGTGATCATAACTGTGTGCTGTGTCAGGGATCCAGGCACTGATCTACATCACTGCTGTACCAGGAAGCCTTCCAACGATGAGACGCATTAAAATAACTTCACTCCCGGCAGAAGCAGAACAACTGATGACCTGCCACATCTGCAACTGCTGACAGAGACGTCACTTCCTATTTCTGCCCTGTCATGTGTGACCATCGTCACGCGTGTAGTTCACCACAGCAGCTATATTTAAAGGGTAAACCTTCACAGAAAGTGGAGGGACATCAAATTTTACCAATGGATTTGATTTCTCATTAAATCCCAACAGTGCCACAGGCAGCTCAGTGAGCCACCGACATGTTAGCTGAAGCTCACAAGTACAAAACCACACAAAGAACTTTGGGAATGAAAATTAAGATTCCTTCTCAAAACACTCTGAAGATGTTGAACACTTCGATCTGAGACGGGGATCTATTCTGCATGTATATCCAAAACTCAACTGTTAAAGACTTTATTTGCTTTTTGTTTACTGTGCATTTTGTGTTTTAGAGAGTGAACTTCTTACAGACAACAAATGCATCAGCACACGGGGAACCTGAGTCCTTCACCAATGCAGGAGGATAAAAAAGGTAAAAGCAGACAGGTACTGTGAGTTGTAAAATACTCACCAATCAGGTAGGTGAGGAACAGGTTGTGCACCTGCTGTCCGATCCAGGCCACTGCCAGCAGGCTGCTGATCACTGAGGCAAAGTACTGTGGAGCAGGGAGGTCACATTACATCCGACCCACAACAGTTCAGCTACCAAACACACAAACTGTGGCCTCCTGGCTGCATGCAGAGAATCATTCAATGAGTTTAAAGGAATCACCCCTCAGCTTTACTGCAACAGAACTTAATTTTCCATTAGCAGAGCGTATGCTGTTATTTAGAAGGAACCAACAAAGCTGTCATTGCATCACAGAGTATGATCTAAGAGAGGCTGCGTCTAACAGTGCTGAGGTGTGCTGTGAAAAACCCAGTTAACACAGCCTGTAACCCAGTTTGAGGTCTGCTAAGTGGAGCAGCAAAGCCAAGTCAGCTGAGGATATTTTTTATCTGGAGCACAGAGAAAGCTCACCACTGTAAGAAACAGCTATAGATCACAGCACACAGCTCTCAGGTTGATGTCTACAATATGTTCACCACAGCTAATAATAGAGTTGAGATTAAATTTAACATTTTAAAATGTACCATTTTGGGCTTCTCCTCCTTGAGGGCACAGAGACGCTTCCACCAGCCCACGACCCGACGCTGGGTCTTCACCAGGTTACCGCAGATCTCATGGAAACGCTGCTGCTGCTCAGTGGTCCTGCACACGAGGAAAGATTGAGGACAAGGATGGGGTTAAAAAGACAAAACTAACTGTAAGATATCCGCAGAATAGTTTCTATTCACTTAAAGCAGAGGCCAAGAGGGTGTTCTGAGACAAATATTCACCAACATGATTATCTTGTCATCAAAAGGAAGTCCCATAAGTTTGATAAGTTCTCTGTGGTTTGTCACATCAAAACAGTTCTCACTTGTCAACAGCCCTTTTTTTTTTTTTTTTAAAACCACGGGAAAACACCACCACACCACACATTGCAGATACTTGCAACAACTTCAACATTCCCTGACCGTAGAGTTGGTGTTGTTGCGTTAACTTGTTTCCCAATGTGACCAAAGAAAAGAAACCCTGCAGTTTCATCAACCTGCTCAACACAGAGTCGAAACGATTGGTGAACTGACAGAAAAGCGATAACTTGCCATTATGATAACTGATTTCTCATTTCAGTCATTTTTAAGCAAATGTCTGATGTCTTCACTGGTCTGACTTCTCAAAGGTGAATATCTGCTGGTTTTCTTAGTCCTCCTAGTTGGAGTGTTGGACCACTGACTGGACAGAACAGGCCATTTGGAGACATCTACATCAGAGACATCTGAAAATTAACTGAGAAAATAAGTGTACTCCATAATTACTCCATAATGAAAATATTTTGTTGTAGAGTTTGGTTTCATTGTTAGGGGATCAGTATCCTCTGATGATTAAAACCCACAAATCTGCACGGCAGCATCCTTCAAAGAACCAGAGGTGAAGAAAACCTGAATCCTGTTAGCTGTTATGTCCCATATGAATGGTCCAAAAAAAAAAAAAAAAACCCAATCGTCCTGTGTTAGCATGTTACTGCACTATAAGACTAAAGGGATAAAACACTGGCAAGGGTGAAAGAAGGACTCGACTGGAGAAGGGACGGCGGGCAGCTGGGAAAAGTGGCCTTCATTTTATGCTTAGCCATCGTTCCCTATTTCGGTCCTTGTTGTCAGGGAGCCAAACAACGACTGTGACCAGACTCTGATAGCTCCATTTAACTGACTCACACAGACTGAATCTCAAAGAATCTGGATCAGACTCTACAGAACAACAGCTACGTTCTCCTGGGATATTTCTGAAGATTACAACACCCCCCTCCTCCTCCATTAACCAACCCGTCAGAAGGCTAGTGTCTTTAGAGCAGTGGGACAAAGCTAGATGCAAACTGCAGCACACAAAACACCATAAGATTTTTAACTGTTTATCTAAATTACACAGCCACTGCTGCTCCTTGCTGAACAGACCCAGTGTGTCTGCTGCTGCCTGTGGAATGTGCAGAAGAGCACACGGGTGCAGGCCATGCTCTGCTGAGGCAGGGTTATATATTCAGAGGCTGAAGGCGTCTGGAGGGGAACACACGTCCAACACACTGTGCCAACTGCAGGCCGTTACTCTATCCTGTCCTGGGTGTCTGGTTCTCACCGTCAAATAAATACAGCTGAGTCAAGGAGCTGCTGCAAGACCCGTGTAATGTCAAAGCACCAAGGAGTGGTTGGAAACCCTATAGGACTGGATTCAGGTGACAACATTCAGGCTGTCATATTAGGTATGGCAAAAAGAAGTCTGCAATGAAGACAGAACTCCCCCTTACACACAGGTGATAATGAAATGGCTCTTTGGCTCATGAGTGGCCCAAGAACACAGCAAATCTTTAGTTCGAGTACTCTGAGCCTGATTTACAGCATTTACAGTCTGACGTAGGACAACAAAACAAACTGATCTGATGAACAGCAGAAAGTTAAAAGAGAAGAACAGATTTTAGGAAATAAACATGACTTTACGGTCTTATTGAAAAACCCAGTGATTTTCTTTTCCCACCAATCAGACGTTTATCCTCAGATTCTTACCACTTATTGGAGCCGAACACTCTGGGTGCGAGGGTGGGCACCAGGTAGTCAGCCAGGCAGAGCAACATGACAGTGCAGGACAGCCCAGTCAGCACTGATGGGTCCAGGTAGTAAATCAGCCTGGAGGAGGAAGACAAAGCAAACAGCCAAGGTTATAAACTTGTTTCATTCCAGTCACTCAAACAGCAGTTAGATTTTAAAAAATGTGTATCCATAAGTGGAGAGACAACCTAACCTGCACACGTGTGCTGAAGCTGTAATTAAAAAAAAATATCTGTCTCTAGGAGTGAACCAGAAATTAACAGAGGGTGTGTGCAAATGGGAATATAAAGAAGCAATGCATTGTGTCAGCACTGCATTCAGCACCTTGACAGAAAACAGTCCATTAGTGTTCTAATCTGGATTCTCCACATAAAATGTTATTCAACAATTATACTTTGACAAACACACAATGCTGCAAACCAAGGTTGTTTATTAAAATCTGGTCCAGTATAATCTACATTTTTCCTTCTTCAGGCCTTGTGTTTCATAACAGTGGGAAAGATTAACATAACCTTTGGACCTGAACACTTTAAGACAGATCCAAACACCTCCGAATTACATTTTAAAACCGGTATGAAGCTAGACTTGTGTGCTGAGCGGAAGGAAATGAGTGCTATGCTAGCTATGTGCCCAGCTGTGTGGAACCCCATGACACAGCACACAATAGACTCACAGGAAGAGTACGGTGGTAGCACCCATCAGGGCACCGGGGAACCACGGCTTCTCCCAGCGCAGGACACGATCCCCGGCGAGGATCACTTCACCCCAGCCCTGCAGCTGCTCCTCCAGCTGGGCCGTTTCC
The DNA here is from genome assembly GCF_017976425.1 of Toxotes jaculatrix. NCBI lineage: Eukaryota > Metazoa > Chordata > Actinopteri > Toxotidae > Toxotes > Toxotes jaculatrix. The sequence goes on from NC_054411.1 coordinate 1,218,858, forward strand.
TGAGCCTGAACCCACAGAATGAAAAACATTATGCACCAACCGAATCACCACGTTACTGATCAGTCTGTTCTTGAAACCACAGCATCTGTATAATTTCAGCATAACGTGTAAGTGAAAGACAGGGATCTGCCCAGCAGTAAGGGACAGGGGTTTCTCCTGGGGCATGTAGCTCTGGCGCGTTCCAGTTCACCTGAACCTGTGTATTCCTTAACCAGACCTAACTCACACCTGAAAACCCTTAAAAAGGGAATCTAATTCCCATTTACCTTGTGGCGAACATATTTGTAATTCAAAGGTCGATTTTAACAATTGTCTGTGTGCACACGATCAGTCGGATTTTTTCGGTTATCGGTGTTTGTCGAATCTGGCTGGTTTTAGTAATAGGCTAATGTATCCTAAATTAAAAAATTAAGTATTTATTAAAATCCCATGGCCTGTTCTAAGGTGTGTGTCATCATTGACATGACTGTGCAGTATGTTCCGTCAACCAAAAAAAAAAGAAAAAATACACATAAAGATCAGCGCTAATCACACATATCATCAAGTTACGTCGACTGAAAATACCACAGCTCGATTCGATATCAGGCTTTAAAGCTTAGATAGACAACTGAAGCCGTTATCATTATCGCTTCTTAACAGTTTCTAAGGAAAACGTCTCTGCTAACTGGGCAAAGCGTATTAAACTAGCTAGCTGGCTAACTGCCGTTAGCTGCGGTCACCGTCATGACACAACCGAGCTGCAGCAGTTTGACGGACGGTCCAATGAGCAATTAAATAACTAAGCTAAATCGCTCGCTACGCTGCTCGTTACAACGGTGCAAAGTTCACTTTAACTGAACAGATGTATTTTTAAAAATCCCATCCTCGGCTGCGTGAACGCCATCGGATTAGCCACAACCGTTTATGCTAACGTTACTGTTACGAACACACCCACAACTCACAGAACCGTTTAAATTCACCACCGAAGAGAATCTGATTCATACTCACTAGAATATTTGCGCTTTTGTTGTCGCCTTCAGCCGCCATTGTTCCTGAACCAGCGTCGGTTGGGCTTTATTGTGAATTTCTACGTATTTCGTAGAGAAACGACCCCGCTGAGCAGCAGCGACACACACACTTCCTGCACTGACTTCTGCAGCACTAACGGTCGAGCTCTGGCAGGATGTTTTTATCTCAGAAGTTGCGTCAAAGCAGGCATTCTGGGAAATGTAGTCTTGTTGGTTTATTTTATTTAATTTTTTAATTTGTTAAGTACATATTGAACTAAGGTCAAAAGCGTATCATATAGGATACATCTAATGCAGAATTTACTTTTATTTTACTTTTATTTTTGAATTATTATTAATTAAAGTCTTTTTTTATTCTTAAAGTGGCAAACCTGCACATTACAGAAATCGCCCGTTTGATAGTTCACCATTATATATATACTTTTTTACCGCACATTCTTTGCCAGCTTTTTAACTGAAACGGATGCTTAATGTACGGATTTTCAATGAACGCATCTAATTTACACGTATTGTGCGTGCGTATAACGTCACCTGCTTTTCATTTCGTTTCCCCTGTGGTTGGAGACCAGATCAGCTAGCAGGAAGCTAACTAGTTATATTTTTGATTCCTCACAGTTTTGAAGACGCAGTTAGTACTCGGTCAGTTACGGTGTCTGATTCTACTGGATATTGTTTATCGCCATATTCCCTGAGACACCGTTTTCCCTCCGCTCCCGGAGAAAACACTGGTACGTAATAAATACGTTAGCTAGCTAGCTTAGTTGGGATTTGTTCGCTACGCACAAGTGTGGTTTGGCCTTTAGAAACATAAAGCGTCAAATCGGCCTAGTTGTTCAACAGACTTAGTGTCAGAAAAGCGAGTTTTAGACCCGTTAGCTATAGTTTGTGAGTCCTGTGTGTTATGCGATTATCGGCCTTAGCGTTAGTCATCATTAATTTGCCTTCTTTCATACAGACGTAGCAACAGGCCTATTTTGGCGCACGTGTTAATGCTCGACTAAATGTTTTTTTTGTTTTAACCTTGAATAAATTCTCTGGACATGAATGAAGAGTGTGTGTCTCGACCTGACGAGAGACACAGAGATGAATAAGTTTTTTTTAGAAGCCCTTCGACAACTACAGTACGCTGCGAGAAACCCGGGCCACACTTTACACAAAGCTGTGTCAACAAAATACCGCTCGAGTTATATCTGTTCGTGTTGATGTTTCAGTGATTGTGCCTTTACAGGTGCTTCTGTTATTTTGTCAACCACTTTTATATAGTTCAGGATTTACATTTTAAACACAATCAGGCCGGTGATCTTGAGTCGCTACTACTTCGTGTCAGCCATCTTAGAATAGAAAGTCTCTCAATATTTCAAAATGCTGTAAGTGGCAAAGTGGCAAACTGCAGCGGCTCTGTTTACAGTTTGTCGTTTCCGTTGATTTATTCTCTTGGTCTTCAGTATTAAGGAAAGTTAGTGCCATAATCCTGTTGTCTGTTCAGAGACTCACTGCACCTCTGTTGTATTTTCGCAGAGCCATGTACAATGGGATTGGCCTGACGACTCCGCGGGGCAGTGGCACCAATGGCTACGTGCAGCGCAACCTGTCGAGCCTGCGCGTCAAACGGCCGCGGGATGAGCGTGGTGGTGAGCGGGATGAGAAGGACCGGGAGAGGCTGGAGAGCCAGCTCAATAGGCAGCCCAATGCTGACATCCTGGAGCACCAACGGAAGAGGCAGCTGGAGGTCAAGTGTGCTGAACTACAAGACATGATGGAGGAGCAGGGGTAAAGAAAATGCTGTTTGCATTAGGCTCCCTTAATACACAAATTTTCATCTGAATAGTTTAAATAAATTAACTAGAGCTGGAACGATTATTTGATTTTGATCATTTTCAAGCAAAAATGCAAAACCAAATTTGCTATAATGAGAGAAAAAAAATAGTAGCCTTTATGTCACAGTGACTTCTGTACATTGTTGAATCCTCCTCTGTGTTTGGATGGTCAGGTACTCTGCTGAGGAGATTGAGGAGAAGGTGAACAGCTTCCGCATGATGCTGCAGGAGAAGCAGGAGCCGGCTCCTGCCACCACCGAGAGACCAACGTAAACACAGCACAAACAACCTGAATTTTACGTGGCTCCATTTTAAGAAATGTTTTTGTTGGTGGCACAGTGTTGGTAACGGAGAGCTGTTTGGTTTGTTCGCCCTCAGGGTGACAGAGACTCACGCTCTTGCTGCGGCCAACCAGCAAAAGAATGACCGTCTTCGTGCTGCATTTGGAATCGCAAGCGATTACGTGGATGGATCGTCCTTCCAGGCCGACCGGAAGGAGAGAGAGAAGGAGAAGAGAGAACAGGAACGCCTGGAGAGGGAGAGGCTGCAGCAGCAGAAATATACGTGAGTATGACAAGAACATTTAATATTAAAAAAGATCTTTGTGCACAGCATGTACTGTACAGCTAGAGGTAACTGTGAGATGAACATGTAGTTGGGAAAAATAAAATGTTGGTGATAGTTATAGATAGTTATGTAGTAAATGCAGTTGTGAGCGCGCCCTGTTACAAAAGGGTAGTTCACGTGATGCCTTCCATTCTTAGACCACACTGAAATGAATCTAAATTAGTCTCACAGTCCCCAGACCATCAGCTGATGGAGTAAAGATCTTGTGTATCTGTCCTCCTCAGGTTGGTGGAGGATTCAGATGATTCAGATTCTCCTCCTAAGAAGCGCAGTCGGAAGAAGAAAAAGAAAAACAAGAACAGAGACAGGTGAGAAAACGAGCAGGATACAAACAGAACAGGTACTGGCTATGAGAAGTGGCTGTGACGCTTTTTTTTGTTCCCCCTCCCAGCAGCTCAGAGAGTCCCTCCCCATCTCCTCGCAGAGAGAAGAAGAAATCCAAAAAGAAGAAAAAGAAACGGTATTCCACTACCAGGTTCTTTTTTTAATGTTTCACCTAATAATTTTACTTTGACAGTGAACGTTAACTGGAAAATTTGTCTTCCAGTGAGGCATCAGAAGAGGCTGAAGAAGAGGATAGGTAGGTGTATTTCAATCAGACTGTATATCAGATCTCTTTTGCCACACGAGAAATTGGTTCACTGTTACTGAATGCATGGATTACTGTGTAAACGTTCTTCACCACTGATCTCTCACCCAGTCAAAGTTCATCAGATGAGAAACAGAAGGTGTCAAAGAAGAAGAGAAAAAAGAGCGAAAGTGCCAGTCCTCCAAAAGCAAAGGCAGCGCGACGCAGGAGCGTCTCCTCCAGCTCTGCTCACAGGTATCAGATAAAAAGAAGTTCCAAAGCTAAGAAGTGCTCGTCGGATTGTTATGGTGTTAATAACATTTATGTTGATGAAAAGAAAAAGGGTAGAAGTGTGCTGCAGCACCCTTTAAAGGTAAAGCAAATAACCTGATCCACCTATTTATTTTTCTTTCCCCTTTGATATTTACAGCCAGTCTCCCGCTCCAGTGAGATCACGTCAACTGGACCAAACTACAAGGAAAGCTGATAATGGAAGAAGGGAGAGATCACCAGACAGGAGGAGACGGGGCTATGAGGAGCACAGCCCACATCGTCAGGGAGGTGACATGGTAAGGCTGAGGCTGCAGTGGTCCAATAAGACATGCTTCTTTTGCTAATAGTATAGTATGACTGATTTATCTATTTTACGCTTTTACTTTATTGTGAATATAAAATTGTGGCTAAATTACACCAGCAAATCTTTTCTCCACCATATAGAAGAGGTCCAATCCTGAACGAGAAAAAGAGCGACCCGGTGAGACAGAGAAGACATCCGCCAAGAGGAGACATGACTCCTCATCCCCCTCTCCACCACCACAGACAGAAAAAAGCTGGCAGAGGGAGAAAGGGAGGAGATCCAGAAGCAAACAGAAGGAGAGCGAGAAAGGAGCAGAGAGAAGCAGAGAGCTGCAGAAAAGGAGGCGTTCGAGGAGCATAGAAAACGAGAGAGAGAAAGGGAGGCGTTCAAGGAGCAGAGAAAACGAGAGGGAGAAAGGGAGGCGTTCAAGGAGCAGAGAAAACGAGAGGGAGAAAGGGAGGCGTTCAAGGAGCAGAGAAAACGAGAGAGAGAAAGGGAGGCGTTCAAGGAGCAGAGAAAACGAGAGGGAGAAAGGGAGGCGCTCAAGGAGCAGAGAAAATGAGAGGGAGAAAGGGAGGCGCTCAAGGAGCAGAGAAAATGAGAGGGACAAAGGGAGGCGCTCAAGGAGCAGAGAAAATGAGAGGGAGAAAGGGAGGCGCTCAAGGAGCAGAGAAAATGAGAGGGACAAAGGGAGGCGTTCAAGGAGCAGAGAAAATGAGAGGGACAAAGGGAGGCGCTCAAGAAGCAGGGACGTGGAGAGAGGGAGGCGTTCAAGAAGCAAAGAAAAGAGGGATAAAGGAAAGGAAAGCATTCCTCAGAGGACCAGACATGACTCCTCCTCATCCCCTTCTCCTCATCCTCCTAAACAGGAGATCAGGAGGGAAAGGAGCAGAGACACTGAGTGGGAAAAAGACAGGAATAAACCAGACAAAAAGATAAGACATGACTCTTCATCCCCCTCACCTCCTCCTGAAAAGGAGAGAGTAAGGAGGGAGAGGAGTGGAGAGAGGGAGCGCAGAACTGAGAGAGATCTGTACTCGAAGGCGCCAAATGAAAGGGACAACAGGAAAGACACCAGGAAGAGACAGGAGAGGGAGGCCTCTCGCTCACCTGTCACCAATGGACAACAAAGAGAAAGGGAGAGCGAGAGGAGAAGAGAAAAAGACAAGGAGAGCACAAAGGACAGGGACAGGCATCTGAACAAGCAGGGGGAACAAGACAAAGAGCGAGGTCAAGAAGACGGCAGAAAGAGAGATGAGGTTGTCCGGTCGTCTGCAGAAAGTAGACGAGATGGATCGAGACCTGCGGAGAAAGACACGGTCGAAAGAGCGAACGTGAACGACAGGCAAGAGAAGACGAGAAGCCCTCCACGAAAGGAGAAACGTGACGAGAGGGCGAAACAGGCGGAGAAAAGAAAAGAGAGCAGCAGCAGCAGTAGCGGCAGCAGCAGCAGCAGCGGCAGTAGCGGCAGTAGCAGCAGCGATAGTGACAGTGACAGCTCCTCATCCTCCTCTTCGTCTTCATCCTCTTCTTCATCCTCATCCTCTGAAGATGAGGGCAAGGTGAAGAAGGCTGGGGCAGCAGGGAGGGAAAAGGCGAGTCCCACGAAAAGCTCAGCAGCTGCCATTGGGGCTGCGGTTCAGAGGTATTTAGCCAATGGTAAAAAGGAAGGCTCCGCCTCTGTTTCTGAGGGCGACGCGCCCCGACGACCCCACAAGGACAGAGACGATGGAAGAGACAAGCGTGAGAGGGAAAGACCTCCTCACAGAGCCGCTATGGAGAACTGCCCACCCCAAACAAAAGGTCAGGAGCGATACAGTCCCACACAGATGGACAGCCCCAGTCCGCCTCCTTCTCCACCCAACAGAGTGGACAACAGCAGGGGCAGCAACAGGTACCCCCCGTCTGAGGCCAAAGCAGAGAAAACAAGGGAGGCAAAAGCTGCTGAAAGGGATAGAGGGAGGGAAAGGGACGCAGCCAGGAGGCCTGTGAGATCCAGCCCCTCAGCCAGGAGGTCACGCTCTCCGCCCCAGAAAACCACCACCGCCTCCCCAGCCCGTCGCACTCCACCAAGGCAGTATCAGGAGCCCCCATCCCGATCCAGGAGAGCCTCTCCTCCTGCGGCATGGTCAGACCGGGAGAGAGAGAGGCAGAGGAACAGGGAGAAGGAGAGGGATAGAGAGCGAGAGAAGGACAGAGAACGTGAGCGGGCAGCCAGAAGGAGCAGGTCCAGGTCCCGAAGTCCAAGGAGGTGCAGCAGGTCCAGGTCTAGAAGCCAGAGGAGGCGAAGCCCTCCCAGCAGGTAAGACGAGAACCTGGCACCTCACTCAGATTAAACATGTAGACCATTTAGTGTCGCATGCTGTGTGTAGCTGGGTAAACCGATGGACAGGATCATCAGTTAGTTTTCAGTGTATTGTGATTGATAGAATAGATTGGAATAACGGTTTTTAATAATCTTCTCTCTCAGGCCCCGTCGCTCTCCCTCGCCACAGCGGCGAAAGAGGAGCAGCCGCTCTCTCTCTCGAGAAAGAGGGAGAGAAAGGGAACGTGAGAGGACCAGGCAGAAGGAGGCAGAACAAGAGAGAGAAAAGGAGCAACTGCACCCAAAAGATGTTCCTCAGTCCAGCAGGTCCTCCTCGTCATCATCGTCCTCCAGCTCCTCCTCTTCCTCTTCATCCTCCCCCTCACCGGCTCGAGAAAGGAAAGACGCCAAAACCTTAGCAGAGAAAGACAGAAGAAGAGATCGAGAGGATGAGAAGAAAGACGACAGAGAGCAGAAAAGTCGTTCTTCTTCCTCACAGGGCCCAGCTAAAGACTCTTTCCATGCTCCGACCTCAGGTAGAAGAAGCTCCCAGTCAGACTCCAGGCGCTCTGATGGGATGTCCAGGAGGTCTCCACCTGGCAGCCAACCTGACGCCAAACCGTCGTCACGAGCTCCAAACAGGAAGCAGTCACCACCAGCAGCCCCTCAGCTGTCAGACCAAACAGTCAGAAATGAGAGCGCTGTAAACGGCAAGGAGGCAAACGCAAACAAGAAAGCCAACAGGAGCAGCAGCTCCAGCTCCTCTTCCTCCTCTTCTTCATCCTCTTCGTCCTCATCTTCGTCCTCCTCTTCAGACAGCTCTGACTCTGACGAGGAGCAAGGGAAGGGGTAAGCAGGAGACAGGGAGTGAGCGGGAGCTACAGAAAAGTTTCATGATATATGATCAGTTAATAATAAAAACAGTTGTTCTCAGACTTAATCATTAACTACACACTGGTTATTCACATTTTTTTTACAATGTTGTTTTCTTTTGAACAGGAACACAACCAAAGCTCAGAGCAGTGCTTCATCCTCCTCCTCATCTGACAACGAAAAGGAAACGAAGAGCAAGAGGTAAGAGGAGTAAACACGTTTTACAGAAAAAATGCTGAACTGATGGATTCACTGATAACTGGGACCAGGAAACGTGTGAAATACATCTGTCCAGGTGTAACCTTTGGTAACCAGAGGAAAAAACTGAAAGATAAATGATGTGATGAGCTGATGTGATCCTGCAGCAGTGAGTAGTTTGACTCACCCTGGTGTTTTCCCACAGCCCTGCCAGGCCTCGGAGGGTGCCGGCCGATTCGCTGAGAGATTCTCGCTCGCTCAGTTATTCTCCTCCAAGACACATGAGAGCAGCACGGTCCTCGCCCAGCCGCAGGTCTGAAACCTCAGAGAGACATTTACACTTTATACAGCTTTATTTTACATTTGACACAGTTCAGCACCAGTGAGAAAGTGATGCTGGTGCAACCCAGACTTTTAGAAATGATTGTTTTTTTCTCCCTCCTGGTAGGAGTGGCAGCAGGCAGTCGCCGAGCCGCTCGTCCACCAGCAGACGAAGGAAGTGAGCTGACAACACGGAGACGCCTCTCCACTTCCTCTGCGTTGTTTCTGTGTTCACCTCCGGCTGGTTTGAACTGGGCTCTAACATGGACTTCACGGCCAGCTGTCAGTCGATGCACATCTGGGGACTCGTTTTGGTTCTGAGCCGACACACAGTAATCACCAATGTGTTTGTTTTTCTAAGCAGCGATGACCCAGGGCTGGCTTGTACATTTATTTTTATGAGCTGAGTAAGAAGCATACACACAAACGCAGCTGAGTAAAATGTAACTCTAACAGTTCTCCTCTGTACTTGTACCGTTTATTGCGTTCTACCTGTAGATATGAGCTGTCTGTATTTTGGTTATTATCATGTAACAGAAAAGCAATTTCCATTTAATGTGAGCAGAAACTGAAACGTGGTTAATTTCTTTGTTGAAAATGGTTAATAATAATAATAAAAGGCAATTGTGCATTTTATTTGTGTGAAGTGTGGTTGCTCCATCCAACTTGTGTTAGAAATACTAATGTATTTCTGTGTTTTTACAACACGTCCAAGCTTTTTCTGTGAGGGTGAAACAAACACACAAAGCTGTGGACGGAAAAATTACTCAACGTTAACTGTGACCGGACACTGGTTCTGCTGCTGTTGCAATAATGAAACTGGAATGGCGACATCAGTGTTTGGTGTGTCTTTACTGGTAGTGTCATTTCACACAAGTCTCAGTACCAAGTCAGACCTGACGTGCTGTGTTCACTGTCCAAATCCTAAAACACAAGCTGGTGTAAGTCTAATGTTACTGAAGATATTTTTAACTTATAGTTCCAGTGGAATCAAGCAGACGTAATTAGAGATGGTCTGGATCTTGTTCAATAATTTGTCAGAGCTGATGTTTCCACTCACTGTCTGTGTTTAACAGGCACAGGCTTAATCAGCCCTATGACTTATCCTGGTCTAGAAATGCTGACATTAGTATTTCAAGAATGAGATGAAATCTAATTTTAAAGCACAGCAGAGACAAAAGGCCATCAAATGTCTGAACCTTTGATCAGCCATGTTTGTTTCATATAGCTGTGTAACCTGTACGTACGAGCAAAGTTCAGGTTATTAAAAATGAGATGTAGTGATACGCCCTGAGTTGGGACACAGCGGTTGGAAAGAGTACAGGTTTTTCCCACATGACGTGAACGCAGCATCAGATGATGAGAGTGGGTCATCAGCTGCAGACAGTCAGGTGTGGTCGGCGGGGAGACGTTCCGACCAGAGCGGTGATCCAGCGGACCTCACCGGGGCAGAAGCAACGTCTGCGGCGGACTCGTCTACATGAGCCACCAAACGAGCACCAAGCAGACCAAGCGAGCACAGTAAGTTCTTATTAACAGGCTCGTTCAAAGTTTGTGAGAAGTTTCTGGCGTCTTGGGTGTTGAGTGCCTGTCCGCGGCAGGCCAGGGTCAGGCCCGGAGACCGTCGCTCCAGACTGGATAAAAAAATCTGGGAGTTGTAACGTTTTTCTCGCTTATCGACGGCGGTACATGTCCTAAAGAACACAGACGGACGTTTTTGTGCGTTACTGTGCGTGTTTGTCACTCCGGTTGAAGTAGTTCGCACTTAACGTGAAGATTTTTTCATTTAATTTGGTGTTTGATGCCGCTCCTGGATCACCACCTACGGCAAATGTTTCGGCAGTTAGAACTTCTATGACCGTTGGAATAAACTGTAGTTTAACGTCTAGACAAGTGAGTATGAAGCTATTTAATACGCGCCGAACTGAAGAACATCTTTTAAGACGCAATCCACGCGTCTTCACGAGTAATTAAAGGGTAAGCTGTGGTATCACCGAGTTGAATTTCCGAAAAGTAAGGCATTTTTGCAGGAAGATTGGCGTAACGCTCTCAAACCGAGTACGCAATGGACAAGGTGAGCTGCTAATCGCACATTAACCTTCTTACTTCAGCGGCTCAACTACAGCAGATTAATAAAAGATAATGTCTCGATGCGGTTTTGTTTTTACAAACTGTAGACCTCAGTTTAATGTCGACCTTCCGTTGAACCAGTGCTGTGGATGTCCCTCTGCTGACCTGTACTGATTACAGTCGTGCGTTCTGAGGAATTCAACGCCAAACTGCGTTCAAAAACTTAGGAAAAAATCTGTGGGTTTATCGGTAAGATTGCATAGTTCATATTAAATGACTCAAAACTTTTTTTTTCCTAAAACAGTAGGTAACACACTTTAATTCATAATGAATAGGTGTGTTGTTTTGCTGTACGTCATACAGCTGTCCTCAGTTAAGCACACCGCCGATCTCCGGCCAAGAAAAACAAAAATCAAATCACATATTTTTATTAAAACAAATGCGGTTTGAATGGCTCAGCGTAAGCCGAATTAAAGGATGGCCAACGAAATACTCAACAAGATGCGTAATTGTATCGGACAAGGTGTTTACCTCTGCTGATATACAGAGAATCATTAATTCAACGTTTTTAAGCGGCGATTCGCGGTCGACTCTACCGGCAGAGATCGCGTACTGGGCCCTAGATATACTCGAATTAGCAAGGTCCCATTATTTACGTTCAAGAGCAGCCTTTCCTGTTTTCATGGAAAACTGTCCCAGCGTTAGCTAGCCTAGCTGCTCCCTAATTTAGCTTAGCTTTAACCGTCAGGGAGCCTTTGCTGTTGCTTCCCAGCTAATCCAGCTAAGTTATAGGATGGGGGGTAGATGAAGCAGGATGAGGAAGTTAAATTTAGTGACTCAGCTGTTGTTTGAAGAACAGGGAGGGAGGTAAGGAGGGGCACACTCTGCATGCTGCAGTCAAAAAGTAACTGTGGTGTTGATGCAGTTTGGTCTAACCTCTGTCACTTTTTCCCTCTCTGTTCAGCACCTTTTAAACCTGGGCTACACAAGCGAGAAGTGAGACCTTTCTCTGGTAATGAAACTGGGAATGGTTGCCTTTCTACCCAACCACCGGAGGAACTGAAGTGAAATTAAGGGATCAACTCAAAGGAACCTCAGCAGATGTAACCACTACTGACCTGCCGTGAAAAGAGGAACTTCTCAGTTTCTCACTTCTTATAAATAAGGGATGGAGTTAATGAGTGAGCAGCGGAGATCAGGGCAATAACTGGATTTACAAACAGTTGTTAAGTCACCCGTCCGTTTGGCTGTCAGAGCAACAACCACAAAGTATCACATCCCTCTGTCGAGGAGCCTTAGATGAGTGACTGTCAGAGTTTAGATGCGCAGACCTCTGTGAAGACGTTACACTCAGCGTGGGACTGCATCCAAGCGAGAAAGGAGGGAGTGTCCACGCTGCACCGACAGAACTGTGGATGTCAAAATCAATGAGTTGTCACAAGTCGGAAATCCCCTGAAGGAGTTTCATTGGGTGGAACTGGAACTAACACCCGGCCGGTCTTAGCCGTCAAGCATGAATAATAAGTGCAGAGCTGTCGAGCGGTGCTCCGTACTCTGCAGGCTGCTGTGGTTTTACTTTGAAGCCGAAGAGAGTGATGAATGAAATTCAAGGATAAATCACAATTAAAAGGGCACAGCAATTCAACTGGAAATGTTCTCTCATTGCCGTGGGAATGCCCGCGAGTTTTGGACAAACTCTTGTGACACTTTGAGCTCGTAGTATTTTGAGGTGGAGCAAACTAAAACACTGGGGAGAGCAGGAAAATCGCCTCATCCTATGAAACTGATTTTACTTGGAGATTCAGTAAGAGGCCGTCCAGATGGCGGGGAAAGACTACAATCATCTCTTCAAGCTGCTCATCATCGGAGACTCCAGTTAGTGCATTTTCAGTGGTTAACAAAGCATGCTGTTGATGGAGTCCTTGAGGAGACAGAGACGTCAGTGACTCTCATAGTTTTGTCCTCGTGCTTTAGAAGCCCAAAAATTATTAATATTCTACAACATGTGAAATCTTTGCCTTTTTAATCAGCTGGTAATAATCCTGGGGAAGCAAGTAAGGAAAGGAGCTCTGCAGCACAGAGTCTCTGAGCCCCCCAGTCTGGGAACCACTGGTTTAGGTGACAGACCAGTGACCAGTTTATGGCAAAGAGAGGGTTTAGTTTTCCTCCTCAGTATTTTTGTTTTATGTTTATATGATTTTCTAAGACAGCCTCACTTCCCTTATGAACAAACTGTGGGTGATCATAGTGTCTGTGCAATCACTAATGAAATCTCTCCTCAAAGAGTACATGAGTCTCTGTGGACTCTGTAAGGAAGAGTCACCCCACAGACCAGTTCCAGACCAGTCCCAGACCAGTCCCAGGCCAGTCCCAGGCCAGTCCCAGACCAGTCCCAGGCCAGTCCCAGGCCAGTCCCAGGCCAGTCCCAGGCCAGTTCCAGACCAGTCCCAGGCCAGTCCCAGGCCAGTCCCAGGCCAGTTCCAGGCCAGTTCCAGACCAGTCCCAGGCCAGTCCCAGGCCAGTCCCAGGCCAGTCCCAGGCCAGTCCCAGGCCAGTTCCAGGCCACTAACTGGTTCACGGTGGAAACGAAGCAGTAAACTGCTTCAGATTTCATCAGTCGTGTTTGTTTGACCAGCTGAAGCCTGACTGCAGACAGCATCAGAGTTCGGGCAGCTGTGGTGTCAGCAGTGAGCCGTGCACCGATTGTCATCAGATTCAGGCTCAGGTTGTTGTTGTTTTCTTGTTCTGACATGAGTCTGATGTCAAAGCAGCTGAATCCTGTGACACTGGGATTGTGAGCGGGGGCATTAAAAGAATCCTGCAGGGAATGCTGAGTCATTGTAGATCACCTTCCTCCCTGCAGCGTCTTTTCAATCACTCACCCTGCCCTCGTTATTAGTTTCTGATATTACTGGAAGGAGGCTGTCGCTCAGGATGGGATGGGCTGGTCATTCTGAGAGAACACCTGGGACATGACTGGTTTGTCTGTGGTCTGATTGGTCACGTTCATGTCCTCAGAGTGAGGTGATGGTTGACCTTGTCCCTCTGGTTTCTGTTTCTCTCTCAGATGTGGGGAAAAGCAGCCTCCTGCTCCGCTTCGCAGACAATTCCTTCTCTGGTGAGTTACCTCAACTCTGCACCAGTCACATCAAACTAACACAGGGTCTCATGTGTATCGAGTAGCTTATAAACTCAAATGTCAGACTGACACATTAGGCAGAGACATGAAAACATTTTATCAGGACGAGTCATCTTATCTCCAGGGTTTGTCGGAGCTGCCTGAACCTGTCAGGAGCTCCGGAGGGCAGCACACGCCTGGATAACATGCAGACGTGTTGGGGGAAGGGCGAACACGTAGAACATGGACTTTTTGTTATAGAATGACAACAAACGTCTTCAAAGATGCTTCGTGCATTTCCCCGTTAAGGCTCTGCACAGCACACAGACGCTTCCAGCTGATTAACCATCTCAGTGGGTGAAGCTACACTGAGAGTCTATAAGGTGAAACAGGACAGTTTGGTAAATGTCAGCCAGTCAGTCTGTACACACTCCAACTGCCCTGGAACCATCACGGTCATAAACAACAACAAACAAACAAACAAACAAACATGTTTCCCTCGAGCCGTGATCATTTCACAGCATCCAGCTAACCTGAGCTGTCAACATGTAAAATCCACCATGAAGGAAAAGTCACAGAATAAATTCACAGGTCAAAGCCGTCGTCTGCAACAGTGACAAGACTGAAAGGAAGCAACTGGTCATGTTGTCAGAAAACAACTGATCATCACACAACTGGAACACAAGCAGGACAAAGTCATCGTGAGAGAACAGATTCTGCCTGAACGCAGGTCAAACTTTAAACACAACATGGAATGGACTCACAGTTTGGTTTAAATATCCTGAATGTTCCACTTTGTTCTGTTTACAATCTGTCATGGCTCATGTTGTGTTCATGCTGTGGTGCTGCTCTCTGATGTTAGGCAGCTACATCACCACCATCGGTGTTGACTTCAAGATCCGAACAGTAGACATCGAAGGCGAGCGGGTGAAGCTGCAGATCTGGGACACAGCGGGCCAGGAGCGATTCAGAACCATCACATCCACGTAAACCATCTCCAGACCAGAGCTGGTTTTATGCTTTGAACTTTCCTCTCTCTGATTTTCACCTGGTGGCGTCACTTCGTTCTGTTTCCTCTATCCTTCTCCAGATACTACAGAAACACCCACGGCGTCATTATCGTGTACGACGTGACAAATCCAGAGTCGTTTGTAAATGTTAAGAGGTGGTTAAACGAAATCTCCCAGAACTGTGACAGCGTCTGCAAGATCCTGGGTGAGTCAGCTGCGTCTCTGTGAGTTTGAGAGTCCTGATGTTCTGCGTGCTGGAGCGTAGTTACACGCTCAGACTGGAACATCGTCCGGACCCAGGAAACTAAAACGAGCTCGCACTGTTCCAAATGAAAAAACAGCCAATGAGTAAAATCGTTTCTGTTCTGTAACAAATTCATTGTCGAGTTTGTCTTTTCACACAGTTTGATGAAAATAATTAATTTTATCAGCCTTTATAATAAACTGTGTTTTATTCTCAGTGGGAAACAAGAACGACGACCCTGCCAGGAAGCAGGTGGATACCCAGGATGCTGTGCGTTTTGGGGAGTCGGTGGGTGTTCGGGTGTTTGAGACCAGTGCCAAAGAGAACATAAATGTGGAAGAGGTAACTCCAACACGTTCTCTGCGCAGTGGCTTCATTTGTACAACTATATGTAAACTAAACTTTTTTAAACTTAGATCTGTCTGTTTTCATATGTGAGGATTCAAACGTCAGGGGTCTAAAGAACATTTTGCTCTGTTCAGATGTTCATGGCCTTCACACGCATGGTGCTCCGAGCCAAGAAGCAGAGCCAGAACAGAGCCGAGAGGGAACGAGAGCGGGAGAAGGACACCGTCAACATCAACGCCCAGAGAGACCGAGACCGCAGGAAGAGAGGGAAGAAATGCTGCTGAGACGCAGACACTCACCAACGCCGCTCGCTGCTCGCCACTCATCGCTTCACGCAGGAAGAAGATCGGGAAACCTGTGCCTTAGGAGAGAAGAGACGAGAGTTTCAGACTGCAGATGTGAATGTCAGAAACGGTGCAGTTCGCTCTTTACTATGCCAAGTTACAGTCTGCAGGTTCTAACTGCTGGTGGTTAAAGTCACTGAGGGATTCAGTGTTTCAGCACTGACGTGTAACAGGCCGGAGCTTACATGAGTTAAAGGGCCATTCTGGTGTTTTTGTTGTTTGTTTTTTAAACTCATTGCTTACATGTCAGATTTAAAAGCACGCTGTAGTGTTTCAGAGGTCTGAGGATGGAGGAGCTGATCAGGACTTCTTCTGCTTCTAATGATTATTTTTGTTAGCCGTTAATCTGGTGACTGTTTTCTTGGTTAATCAATAATTTTTTTTTTTAGCATATAAGACGTCAGGAAATAGAATTCAGCTTCTCATCAGCGAGAAGCTGAATTCTGAAATGTTCGGCATGTTTTAGCTTTGACATCTGGTCTGAGACGGTGCATCACAGAACATCCTGCACAGCTAATAACTAATAAGTCTAATCACAGTCAGAGCGGGCGAGTTCAGGGCGTGTTGGAACCTCACTGGAGCTCGTTCAGGTCTCTGCAGGTTGATTTTCATGTTGTAGTGAAACAGAAAACTGCTGCTTGTTGATAAAACACATCCAGAAATCAAAAACACTACAGTCTGCTTTGAAATGTGGCTGTGAGATATAAAGTGTAACTGTGGTGAACTGGTCTGGTCCTTTACGTTTGCACTGGTGAACCACTGGTAGACGCCGATGTTTTTCTTTTTCTTAATACAGATCAAATATTTTACCACTGAAAGGGAACTGGTTGCAGTTGTTACTAAATTGTAACCGTGACGCACTAACAGGTGTGACGAGTGCAGTCCGACGTACAGAGGGGTCCAGGACCGCAGGGACCAGACTGGGAAAGTGGTCTCGGACCGTTGGACACCACTGTATGTTTGCCTTATTTCATCCAAATGAGGCCAGTAATCTAAAACTCTGTGTATCCTCGAGACAAGTAACAGCCCAAAACATACGTTGTTGTTGTTTTTTAATGGAAATTTCTGTTGCCTTGCAAATGTGTCCGAATCCAAATAAAGCAATAAATCCACAGTTTCTGTCTGCATCAAGATTCAGAGTCTGTAAGGAAACGGATGAATGACAGTTTAATACACATTAAATTGCCCCGGAGCCTGGAGCGTTAATAATTCTAAAAGTTCAACGACACCATGAAGTCACATCACAGGAAAATCCAGTTTGACAGGCTGGTGGAAATTCTGCTTTCAGTCTGTGGCTGATGTCAGACAGACTAACAGCAGCTTACAGCTGTTTACAGGCAACGCCAGGAGCTTTTCCAAACGCGTTTCCAAACGCTGAGGAGAGCAGTATTTTCCCACAGCACCTGAATGCAGCGTCACCCCCTCTGGTCCCTCCTCAGGTGGATTTGGGGAGTCTGTAGACGCCTGCAGACACCATCAGCTGATGCTCCCTGACCTTCCTCTGCAGGAAGGCCTCCAGCTCGTTGACGTCCATCTCCGTAACGACGGGTCCCGTGGCGACGAACATCCGGAGCATAGAGTGGATTCGGTCCAGCGTCATGCTGTCCAGGTTGGTCAGCATGGCCTGGATGTAGGCCCAGAACAGCTGCACGGACAGAGACGGAGTGTTTTCATAGGCGTCTTGGCACACAGTCATTTTTCACCCTGTGTGTGTGTGTATCTGTGCATGTGTGTGTTTGTGTGTGTGTCTGTGTGTTTGAGTGTGAGTGTCTGTGTGGTGTTGGCACCTGCAGCTTCTCCTCCCTCTGCTCGGACTGGGTGGTGGTGTTGGAGTCTCTCTCCTCGTCGCTGTCTATCAGCATCACGCCTCTCTCCATCTTCTCTTTGGACGAACCCGTCTCCACCACGTAGTAGCGTCCCCCCGCCTCCTCCCTCAGCACGCCGTGCTGCTGCCACAGCGCTAACTTCCTGTGCACCAGCTCCTTCGGGGCTCCCAGCTTCACGCTCAGCTCCTCCAGCGTCCAGGAACCTGATGGACGAGGATTCAGAGCAGTGGCTGATGAGCGCAGCTCTGATCCTGTCGCTTGTTAAGAAGCTAAACACGAGGATTTCCCAAAACGCTGAAGCATCTCGCTAAACAAAAACTATAATTCTGGAAAACACATGAACACATGACGTCCGTACTTTTTTCCTGGAAGTGCAGGATGATTGCAGCGTGGATGGGAGACACCGTGAGGTTGGTGAGGGTGCGATCCTCCAGCTCCACGTCCAGAGTGACTGAACCCAGATGAGGCTTCCAGCTCAGAGTCCTCATGGCCTGGAACAAAGAAGACAAACTGCTGTTACACCCACGCTGCTGCTGAGCGTCTCCGGCCACACTGACATCACAGCCGGCGGTTTGATGTCGACAGCTGATGGAGAACATGGTGGAGACACCACTGAGTGTAACTGAGCCAGAAATATAACAAAACACAAACAATGAAGGAACACAGAGGTTAAACAGATAAAAGAATGATGGTCCTGTGCATTTAAAACTTTGCTGCCACACTTTGCTGTTTATTTTTAACTAACTAATACACGTAAAACCACCACAGGTACGAGAGGCGTGGCGTCAGACAGCAGCAGGTGAACTCCACCTTCAGTTTCTCATAGCGGTGTGTGTAGGCCTCCATGGCCTGGCACACGAGCGGCGGCAGCTCCAGCTTCTCCTCCTTCAGCGGAGGCCAGAACTCGGAGGACAGGATGATGGCGGACAGGGACAGCGGAGGCTGCTCCTCCTCGCTCAGCCTCGATTCCTCCTCACGGATGTTACAGTTGATCCTGCGAGAATCCGCCATGTCCTGGATATAAACATGGGAGTCAGCTGATGCTGGAGGATCACAGGGCCTGAGACAGTGTCAGAGAGTGTTTACCTTCAGCATCACCTCACAGTAATGCATGTGAGACTCCCCGAACCGGAGCTTCAGCAGCTCCACGTTCCGAATCTCCCTGCACACACACACAACAACAGCACAAACACACACACACATTAAATAAACAGAGGATGACGACAAACACCTGCTCTTCAGTGTGTTGGATGCCGTGTTGATAAACTACAGTACCCATGAGCCTCGGCTCAAGGCGCCAGTGGCACTTTGTCACTGCAACCAGGAGCAAAACGACTGAAAGTGAACTGATTCTAATTTATAATTTTTATAACGAAACCTTCGTCATTCATATCTGTGATCACATGGTGTACTGACGAGGTGAGAGGACAGAGCCCGTCTGTTCAGACGCACCTGGCAGTGTTGTAGTTGAGCTGGTGCAGGAGTCTGTCGGCGAGGACGGCTCTGTACTCGTCTATAAAAATGTCCTTGCTGCCGTAGATGCTGACCAGGAGGCTGATGATATCTGACGAACGGTGCTTTGAGCCTATTTTATCTGACAAGTGTGAAGAAGAGACACGAGACTCTGAGTGAAGTTCATTTATGGCGAGTACGAACAGAATTTAACGCGTGATGCATTCACTGACCTGGCACGGCGTCGGTGGGGTCTGGAGTCCAGTCCTCTGGGTGGCTGCCTTCTTCATCGCTGTCCTGCATCTCCAGAGTCACCGGGTCTCCTCGGGACAGCTCGGAGGCCAAGTCCGTGCAACCCTCAGCGTCTCCGGTTAGACCGGCTACGATCTGTCTCACCGTGTCCTCCCGAGTCCTGAAACACGCCACAGACGCTTTGACAGTCAGCTGATCGTGACCGTCCACGTACAAGTTTGTTTATTCAATATGAGTTTTTTTGTGTTTTAGTTCAAGTTTTATCTCAGGTTTTTAAAACATTTGAACGAGAAATGTTTTTATCTATAACTTTGCTTAGAAAATGTTCTGTGAACATAAAGTTTGTGACATCAGCCGCCAGTGATCATGGAAATCATGAAAAACCGACTCACCTGAGGTACTTGCGGATTGGCTGGCAGGCGACCTGCAGGATGACCATGGACGGGTCCAGCTCTCTGAGGGCCTTGATGGCCGAGATGTAAACAGTCAGGATATCAGACGTGTGAACACCTGAGGACGGATGGTTCAACAAAGACAGAGACTAATGATGATAAAATATCGTCTGGTTCTTCTGTCTGTGCTGCACAAACAACAAACGTCCAAACGTCTCGTCCTGTTTACTGAACAGAGGCAGAGACAGAGGCAGGACGTTGCAGTGGACACTGACTGACCCGGGTGCAGGAGACGGCTCTCGAAAGCAGATTTTAATGAGGTGAGGAGCTGCTGCCGCTGGTTAGTTCTTTCCAGACAAAACTTCAGATCCTCGATAGCAGCTTTCGACTCCGGGAAATCTGAGAGAGACACGAGAAAAGTCAGGTAACTCACACCTGAGAGCGTGTGATGGGAAACACTCGACTACTGTTTCAAACCACACACACACAGTGCGCACACACACAATCATTGAGATCACACATTCCTACTCGTACACACACGCACGCTAACACACACACACTCTGGGACACACATGTACATACACGTTTTTACACAATGTGCAAAAACACAGCGACATAAAGCAAACATGACAGGACATGGCTGGTAACACAGCACTGGTAGGTAAGTAGTAATGACTGGATGTTATAAGCATGTATATGATATGAGATATTAGCAGCAGGAACAGAGTGCATACAGGTGCAGCAGAACAACAAGTGAACCATGATCAGATCCCTACTTCCTGTTCGCTGTGCTCTCTCTGCCTGTTCAGCATGGAGCATTACTTCAAGAAGAAAAACACATTTACCATTCAGGTGAAACTCGTCTCTGACGCTCGGACACTTTGAAATGACCCAGAAAATGTTCTCTCACCTCTGATGATGCTGAAGAGCTCTTCGATCCTCATGTTGACGTAGATCCTGCAGAAGAACTGGTGCATGTGGCATCTCCACTGCTTCAGGACGGAGCTGGCAGGCTGGCCGTCCTGTATGCTGGGAGTGCTGGGAGCGCTGGGAGCAGGTACCGGCCCGTCCGTGTCCGCCTCACTTGCAAACACTTTGCTCAGCCAGCCCAGCACCAGCTCCAGCCACTGCTCACACACACAAACAGAAAACGAGGATGTCTAACAGTGAACAGCTGACGCAGACTCATCCTGAGAAAACTTCATGAAACTTATGGTCGTGTTTCACCTTCTGGAACTCCAGCAGGAAGGAGCACTCGTACTCGCCCCTGCAGTGCTGCTCCATCCGCTGCTCGATGAGCTTGTGGAGGATGGAGGTGACGGCCTCGGAGCTCACCCACTCCAGCAGCTGCAGTTTGGATCTACAACCACAGAAAAAAAAAAAAAAGTCAACCCTTCATCCTCATTCGAAACAAACACACGACATCAGGTCCAACACGTCGTTTCCTCAGATATAAAAGACCAAACATGGAGGTCGTGTGTTTTGGTTCTTGTGGCCATGTTCAGATTTCAGCCTGCTGCTGCTGGAAACACTGACACTGAACTACACACAAAACTGTGCCACAAAACCAAAGCTAGGAGCTAAAAGAGGCTAAAAGGCTGAAGCTAACCTGCAGTTACAGGTTATTCTATGTGGATTAATTATCTTTACTGTCAGCGTTGCTCGGTCCACTCACAGTATGTGGCTGAGCTCCTGTAGTTGCTCCAGGGCCTCCTGACACCAGCACTGCTGCGTGGGAACCCCACAGCCTGGACAGACCCCTCCCTCTGGGACGTCAGGGACCTCGGCCCCGTCCTCGGTCTCCCCCTCCTGGTTCATGTAGACAGAGAAGGTCCTGCTGTAAAACTCTAGCACTCGCTCCTGGAGAACAGGGGAGGGGGAGAAGAGCAGCAGGGCCCTGATGATGGTGAAGGCCCGCTCCTTAAGGCCCCTGGGTCCCGGGCCGCAGAGACCACCGCGGCCCTCATCCTGCCACATCCCCAGACGCTCCAAACCACCTGGGAGGAAGAAGAGGGTTATCTGAATGCTGTGACTGCCCTGACAGGAACACAGGAAACCACTGATCCACTCTGAACTCATCCAGACATCATGTCTCTCTTTCTTTTTTTTACTTACCCAGGAAAGGTTCCAGTCGGTCCAATAGAGTCCGAAAGGCGGTGAGGAGAACCCAGGTCCTATCTCTCTCCTCCAGCTCGTTCTCCGGCTGTTTGAGTCCGGACCAGAACTCGGGAACCACAGAGGAAGACAGGCGCATCTGCAGAGTCTCCAGCAGCCAGCCGCCCAGCAGCCGGCCCAGGCCCTGATCACACAGCAGGGCCAGGGAGTCCGAGAGGCTCCGCTCCGTCAGCGAGCAGCCGGGAGACACCTGGACAAGGACGGAAACAGGTGAATGACAGCTCAGGAAGACAAAGACACGTTAACGTCGAATTCAACCGAATACGCCGACTAGTTAGTGACCGGTCCTCAGTCACGTCCCACTGAACGAGTGACCACGTTAAAGCTCGGGATATTTGAACGGGGTTCGGCCGCATCGGTTCACTCCATGTTGGCTTCTGTCCCCGCTCTGACCCCACTCACCAAAGCTGCAGTGACGGTTTCCCAGGCATCGGCGACCCCGAGCTGAGCTCCAGATCCTGAAATTTCAGCCGAGTCCGATTCCATCACAGTTTCCTCCATTTTCCTCCACTTCCTTCAGAAACTATTAACAGACGAATGGAACTGTGGCCTTTAAGCTTCCGGTGGCTTTGTACAGATACGGCTCATATCTTAGATGTGTTTTATTAACGTCTATAAAGAATAATTGCTGATAACACTCTTCTGTTGTGAATTTGAAATAACATTCGCGTGTCGCGGGTTTACTTCTTCGTCGCCGTCTTCTTCTTCTTCTTTGCTTCTTCTTCCGTTGAGTTTCGGGCGGTGGGCGCTCGAGCGCTCCCTCTGCCGGCAGCAGCAGCAGCAGCAGTCTGCCATTTACTAACCACTGTCGGACAGTTTACTTTGGAATCATTAATATTTCTGCCCTCTGGTGGCCACCGCGAGCAACTACAGCTGCACTCCACTAGCGTCAAGCTAACTACATTAAGTGTTGGAGTTCTTCCGGTTAAACACCCAAAATAAAACTTTCACAACGGATGTAGTTACGCACTGTGGCCATCGGGGGGCAGTGTACACTCGGGTTTGTGATTACTGTCTCGCGGCAAAGATTTGTCAGGTTTGTCGCCCAGATGTGAACCATCGTTTTTAGCTTCTTTGTTTTTTTGCAGAGAAATAAATTCTACCTGAAAGACGTTGGACACGGTAGCATGGAAAGACTTCCGGTAAAGACATTCAAAATAAAACTTTAAAATTGGGAGTGTTTAGATACGCACTTTAACTACGGGAATACGAGTGTTACGTTCGTGTAGCAGGAGTAACGAGACTCTGAGACTTTGTGGTGCGTGGTTACGTGATTTGCGGTTACGTGTTTCATCGGGCTACCGAGACTTCCGGCCGGAACCCAGCAGCTCCCAGCGGCTCATACACAAACATCATCATGGCAGCGGAGTGCGAGTGAGTTTGTTGACAGCATGTTTGAACGATCCCCCCACACCTGCATTAATCTCATGACACTGTGTGTTTCTTCCCCACTTCATCCGCTCCGTGTCGGTTACTGTGACGCCGAGACGTCGCAGGTCTGACGGAGCTAATCAGCAGCACAGTGTGTGAGCTAACATGCTAACGTTAGCTTAGCATAGTGTGTGTGTGTGTGTGTGTGTACAGCTTAGAGAAAAAAAAACAGTTGAACAGTTTGACTCGTGCGGTTTTCTCCTCCGCAGCGTGCTGTCTGAAATCGAGGTGCTGCAGTCGATCTACCTGGATGAGCTGCAGGTGAACAGGAGACAGGACGGGTGAGACAATTTGCCCCAGGGTTAAGATTATGTAGTAATCGTGGGTGGGGTGGGGGCGTGGAAGGGGCAGCTGACCTTTAGGTCACGATCAGTGAATTTATGTTTCCCTCAGATGGTAAGACAGTGTTTTGCACATGAACATGGAAACGTTAAATTCACATATTTTTGAGAAGAGTTTGGCACAGAGTGTCTGTGCAGAGCAGATGCTCTGTGTGGCCTTTTGGCCTTGTGATGCTGTGTTAGCGCCTCGGTGAGGTTCACGTCACGTCAGCACTGATTGTACTTTAGCCTCCATTGTGTCGTCTTTGTGTTTAAAGACTGTTGCTGTGTGTGGCTGGTGTTTTCGATCCTCCAGGGGCTGGGAGGTGAGCCTGGTCCTGTACCCGTCCACAGCGGAGGACTCTGTCTCCCAGTTTGTCCGACTCACCCTGACTTTGACTCTCGATCAGCAGGTACGCTGCTCTCCATTACCTCATCCTGCCATGGCCTTTGTGCAGACTGAGATTCTGGATAAGGATAAAAAACATGAGAGAAAGTAAATGCCAAACATTACATGCTACAGAATGAAAGTTACATGTGTCAGGTTGTGGTTTACTGATGCAGTGAAGCTGACATTTTTACTCCACGGCTCAAAATAATGATCTGTTTTAAATCTTCTGGTTATTATCATCAATGCTGATTAACATGAGTAAAGTCTCCGTCTCTTTCCCTCTCTTGTGTCTTTAGTATCCCTTGTCCTCTCCAGACATCTCCATTCATAACCCCCGGGGGCTTTCTGATGACAAGCTCAGCAGGTACTGACCTGAAGCTGTGGACTGAGCAGACTCTTTATATCATGAGTGTAAAACCCTATGATCATGTGCAACCTCTGTCTCCTAGTGTCCAGAAGTGTCTTCAGCTGGAGGCTCAGTCCAGTCTGGGGTCACCAGTGTTGTATCAGCTCATTGATGTCAGTATATATAATGTTGTTTTGTTTTTCTGATCAGCAGTGTTGTTACTAAAGTCTCTGTTGATGCTCCGTGTTATTTTTAACTGTCCTCCGTCTTTTTTTTTCCCAGAAAGCAAAAGAAATCCTGACTGAAAGCAACATTCCTAACGGAAACTGTGTCATTTGTCTCTATGGATTTAAGGTATGTTGCTGGTGTCTCTGTGTGTTTCCACCACGTTTCCCATTAATCCCAGTGTCTTCTGACTCATGAATTTATGGTGTCTTGTAAGCTCATGCCGTCTGAGAAAAACGTGAGCGGATCTGTTTTTCCGTGTGTCCTGCACGTTTTCAGGAGGGAGAGACGTTCACCAAGACAAGCTGCTACCACTATTTCCACTCCCACTGCCTGGGTCGCTACGTCAGCCACTCTGAGAGGGAGCTCCGCCAGAGGGAGAAGGAGCTAGAGGAGGACAAGACCAGAGACAGGACAGACTATCAGGTCTGATATCAGCAGCTCTACTGGCAGTTAATAGCTGTGATCAAAGAAATCCTGTATACTCACTCTGAGTCCTCTAACAGGAGCTGACTGTGGTGTGTCCGGTGTGCAGAGAGCCTCTGGAATACGATGTTGATCAGCTTCTGTTCTCACCTGCACCTCAGCTGCCTGAGGTAAAACCTCTAAGGGACAGCCTCACCATAAGGTCATTTACCTGGTGATGAGGGTGTTTTGCTCACTGCTGCTTCCAAGAAGGAACTTTTAGCCTTTTGAAAAATAAAAGCATGAACAGACTTTGTGTTTTTCACTCAGCTGGACGAAGCAGCGATTGGTTCAGAATTTCAGCAGAAGTGGGTTGAACTCCAGAAACTTTTGGACAGACAGAGGTCTAAAGGTGGGATCATTGACCCGGAGGTGGAATCGAATCGTTTTCTCATCCATATCAATGAGGTAGGAGTGAATCAGAGAGTAATCACATACCTTTATGTACGGCTGCAAAATCAGAGTATAAAAACTGTGCTTTTATTTCTGTCATAACACACATCACCTGGACGATTTTTCAGGTATTTCTAAAATTTGTTATAGGAAGAGTTTCAAAATACGTAGTCAACAAAGGGCAGAGGACGACTTCCCAAAAACTTCTGTATATAGTTATGGCGGACATTTAAGTCTGTGTTTCATAATAAATAAACGCTTTACTACTTTACATTAAGGGAAAACACATTCACATGTTTAGGAAATGCTCTTATTTGCAAAACAACAAAACGACATCAGTGCTGCTTTATTAAGACTGTTCCTACATAATAATCTATAAACACTCACACTGATTCATGCCAACTCCCACAGGCTCCGTCTGTCGCTGAAAATGGAAACCTGGACGTAGACGTGTCCCCTGGCCCTCCAGCACCCTCTGCTTCCAGTGTTTCCTCTGATGAAACGGGTGTGAGAGCAGAGCAGTTTGTCCCTGGACTGTCCCACTGCAGAGGTGTTCAGGGCCAGAGGCGTCAGAACCAGGTGAGGGGGCCAAGGAGAGGAGGCAGGTCCAGACCTCAACACGGGAGAGCCGCCCCCATCACAGAGCAGCTTGACAAACTCTCAGTGTCCTCGGACTGCACTGACGGATCAGTAAAAGCCCAAGCTCAGGGTAACCATCGCCATCAGATGCAAGTAAATGCAGAATTGTGTCAGCCAAAGACGGGCAGGGAGGTCTACGCTGAGCCACAGGAGAGGAAGGTTTCTCCAGACACTCAGCCAGTGTCCAAGTCAGGTCAGGAAACTGAATGCCAAAGAGACGCTGCGGACTGCGCAGGCGGCCGTGGTCATCGTGGACGGAGAAAGGGTCCTCACCAGTCTGTCCCACACAGCGGGCCTGCACGATACCACTGGGACGGGCGAGCCTCAAGGAACAGGGGAGGGGCCAATAACCTGTACAGCAGAGGAAGCGGGCCCCACCGGGGTCACGGCAGGGGCTTCCAACAGAAGGTGGAGAGAGAGAGGGGGCGAGAGGAGGTGCTATGACAAAGAGCAACAGGAGGGCCGATGAACAAACGTGTGTGTGCCTCCATCATGGGTTTGCATAGATTAAAGCCCTGCAGCAGAAATGACATTCACTGTAGTGTCCTATCCTCCTGTCCATCGCCGTTACCCTGGTCTCTGATAAACCCTTTCATGCACACTAACATCAGATACCGATGGTTGTTGTTTTCTGTTGTGATGCAATATCACTTGAAAGAACCACAAATTAAATTTTCTCTGGACGTCAGTGTGTTAGTGTGTCTGTGTTTCTGTTGTAAGGTTCACTGCAGTTCAGCTGCAGCAGCTGTGACTGACTCACCTGAAGATTTGCAGGAAATGTTAACAACAAAGGGGAGGTTACACATCCTCACACACAGTGGCTACAGTGAGCTCACGGTGACAGCAGCATTATCACATAATACACCTCTGAAAACGATGGTGAGCTAAAATCCGGTGTTTTATTTCAGTTTATCTGCCGTACATTTTCTCCAACTGCGTTCAGTCAAGTATCACACTAACAACAGGGTCGTAACCCAGGCTCATGGGAGCTGTAGTTGTTGAACGTTGGGGGGAGGAGCATCACGGGAGGAAGAGAGGCGGAACCTACGTCTCGCCGGCGCCATCTTGGCAGTTTGTTGTTGAGGACCAGCCTCTCAGATTAATCTGCGCAGGGTCGCAGAGGCGTGTGGTTGTTTTTAAAACGACTGAGTGTATGAGCGGCGAGACCGAGTTTCTCCAAAGCTACCGCAACAACAAGGAGTCGGAGCTGGGGATGGATGTAGACATGGATTCGAGTCATATTGAAAGTGAGCGGGGAGAACTGGACAGTAGCATCCCGGCTGCGTGTTCCTCTAACGGCAGTGGCGGGGAAGAAGACGAGGCGGAGGCCGTTGGCCGTGGGAGACAAGCCGGAGGTTCTAATAACCAGCACACCCCGGACGTAGGAGGAATTCTCGGCAGCGGTAGAGAGCAAGAGGTGTCGGTCGAGATCGGAGAGACTTATTTATGTCAAAGAGCCGACAAGACATGGCGTGAGTGGTTCCACCGTTCTGCCTGTTCCACACAGATTTCAGTTAGCGGGTTAACCCCGGATCCCTGGCGCGGACTCTCTCTTTTGTGTTTGGGATGCACTTCACACCAAACTCAGTGTAAAGTTCAGCAGTGGTCATTAGAAGTTTCTGGAACATTCGGCACAGATGACTAAACCAAAACAGTGCAAACAGCGTGCGAGCTACTTATAAACGTGGATATTTTACTGGAGTAAATAGGCTAAAGTTGCATGTTGGGGTGTTGGGAGGTTGCCGGGTTGAAGAATCGCGTAATTCTTATTAATCTACGTTTTAGCAGGAGAATCAACAATACGCGTGTTTACTAATGATAGAAGGTAACGTTAAAGTCTTAGAAATCTGAATGAAGTTTGGCTAGACTTTCTATCCAAATGAGACAGTTTGTTGACAGTTACTGGAGGAAACAACTTTCTTTGACAAAACTCATTAACTGATGGATTTTACTTTCTTCTCAGATACAGCAGAGGTTATTCAGTCCCGACTGAACGAGCAGGAGGGCAGGGAGGAGTTTTATGTTCACTATGTGGGATGTGAGTACATCTCCAGTTGTTCATGAAAACACAATGAAACCTTTACATTTACACAATCACAACCCCCACCCAACACTTTCCATACCTTTCTAAATTTTGCATGCGCCCTCTCAATCCCCCTCTTTCTGCACCACAGTGATCTCCATCTCCTTTTCATGTAGTCAACAGACGCCTAGATGAGTGGGTGGGCAAGGCCCGACTGGCACTTACCAAGACGGTGAAGGACGCCGTGAGGAAGAGCACGGAGATCGGAGGTGTCGGTGATTTGGGTGACCAGCCTGAAAGGAAGATCACCCGCAACCAGAAGCGCAAGCACGATGAGATCAACCACGTGCAGAAGGTTGAGGCTGTTGTGTAGTTATTTCGTGCTGTTTGTGGTGACAGTGTTGTGTGTTAAATGGTTGGTGGCACCTAATGCATTTTCTGTTTGCAGACATATGCAGAGATGGACCCAACAACAGCTGCACTGGAGAAGGAGCATGAGGCGGTGAGGTGGTGTGTGTGTGTGTGTGTTTTGTTCAGTTACCTCCTGTGTGTGTGCCAGGCATGATGTGTTTTTTTCTGGTTCAGCTTAGATGTTTGGTCGTGTGTAATCATGTAATATAAACTCCCCTCCTCACCGTGTCTGCCTCTCCCACAGATCACCAAGGTGAAATATGTGGATAAGATCCAGATTGGAAACTTTGAGATTGATGCCTGGTACTTCTCACCGTTCCCAGAAGATTACGGCAAGCAGCCCAAGCTGTGGATCTGCGAGTACTGCCTTAAATACATGAAGTATGAGAAGACCTTCAGACATCACCTGGTCAGTACAGCTTTCACTCGAGTTTAGGATACGGGGATGGTTGTGCCTCTCATGGAACCAGCTTTTCATCAGTCAGGATCAACCGATGTTTGTCTGTCTTTCGTTTAAATGTCCAGCAGAATGTCTTAACATTTCACTTACTTTGTAAAGAAACTGTGGCTTTTTTTCTGTGTCATGTGTAACCATGCTTGTACGGCCTAATGCTTGTGACCTAAATGCAAGAAGTTTGACCTATGACCTATATGTCTTCAGTCCCATTGTCAGTGGAAGCAGCCTCCAGGAAAAGAAATCTACAGAAGAAGCAACATATCAGTGTTTGAAGTAGATGGACGGGACCATAAGGTGAATACATCATCAGAGTCCACGCCACACCTGAAGATGCAAGCTGTTAAATGCAAAATAACATGGACTCATCAGTTTCCCTCCTCTGTCTCTGTTTGCAGATCTACTGTCAGAATCTTTGTCTACTAGCAAAACTATTTCTCGACCACAAGACGCTGTACTTTGATGTGGAGCCATTTATCTTCTACATCCTCACTGAAGTCAACAAACAGGGAGCGCACATAGTCGGCTACTTCTCCAAAGTAAGTCTCTTCTTTTGTTCCCAGTGTTTCTGCAGTGAAGTGGATTTAAACGTATTTGCCTTAAATCAAACTCAGATCCACAAATAAAGAAACTTCTCTTTTACCTTCTTTGCATGGTTTTCATGACAGTCCTGTTACACAGCCTGGTTTGAATTGAACAGAAGACATAACGAATCCTGGTCCTAACCGCTGTTTTTCAGGAGAAAGAGTCTCCAGATGGGAATAACGTGGCGTGTATTCTCACTCTGCCGCCTTACCAACGCAGAGGCTACGGAAAGTTTCTCATAGCTTTCAGTAAGTGATGCATCGTGTGTACTACAGCTAATGATTACTGTTCACTAATGAAAAAACTTTTTTTTTTAATAATAAAAATCCAGAATGACAAATGATCTTGAGATGTTACCAAAGACAGTTTAATCTTTTCTGTGTTCATTTCAGTGGTTAGTGACATGACACACAAAAACACACCAGGTGATCTGGGTCAGGCTCTGAGTCTCAGTAAAGCGCTGTGAGACAAGTCTGATTGTGGAAGGAGCTCTATAAAAAAATGAATTGAATCATTAGAATGTGAATTGGATGGTTGCAGATAGTAGAGGGACACATGACTCATCATTTCACTTTTGTAATAAAAGCTTAATGCTGCCGTGTGTAGGCTATGAACTGTCTAAGCTGGAGAGCACAGTTGGTTCTCCGGAGAAGCCTCTCTCTGATCTGGGGAAGCTGAGCTACAGAAGCTACTGGTCCTGGGTTCTGTTAGAGATCCTGAGGGACTTCAGAGGAACGCTGTCCATCAAAGACCTCAGGTAGACACACAAACACGCCATCATCTGACAAACAGCTCCATCCCATCAGTTCACACTGGTCTTAGTGGGAGCCCAGGATGTGATCCCTATGCAAACCCCCCTCCCTCTGTTTATCCCCAGCCAGATGACCAGCATCACGCAGAGTGACATCATCAGCACGCTGCAGTCGCTCAACATGGTGAAGTACTGGAAAGGTCAACACGTTATCTGTGTGACGCCCAAACTGGTGGAGGAGCATCTGAAGAGCGCCCAGTACAAGAAACCACCAATCACAGGTGAGTCCAGGCGTTAAACTTCCTCTGACTGATTTCCTTTCTTTTTTATTTCTAACCAGAAAACTGGTTGGAACTTGAACCATAAATCACACTTCCAGGTGATAATCCCAAGGTTTTGGTCTTTATCAGGACTGTGTGTTAACACCAGGTTAAAGTGAGCCTGAAACATTTATAGCACAAAGAGAAACATGCTAAAGAATTTCAGGCCTCTTTGTTTAGAAAAATTCAAGGATCAAATTTTGCAGCTTCGCTTCCTGTCAGCTAGCTAATCGTTTCAGCTGTACGCACACACACACACACACACACAGACACACAGACACACACAGACACACACACACACACACACACACACACACACACACACACACACACACACACAGACAGACAGACAGACAGACACACAGACAGACACACACACACACACACACAGACACGATACAGGTTTTTAACTCATGGTGTCTTGTCTCTTTCACAGTGGACACTATGTGTTTGAAGTGGGCGCCCCCCAAAAATAAACAAGCCAAGTTGTCCAAGAAGTGAGACGCAGAGCCAGTGACGCCACATCTGTCCATCAGCCTGTGCATATCATCCCTGCTGTGATGAAAACCCACTGTATATAGCTCTTAGTAGCATCTGTCACTATTTTCTCTAAATATATGTATAAAAAAAACAGACGTCTCCTGTTTCCTTCTTTCCTGAGTGAAAACTCAGTGAAACACTATAAAAAATGAGAGATAATAGTTAAAAAAGAATCATCTTTAAGTCTCATGTAGACTGAATATAGTAGTATAGTATGGAGCCATCGCTGATGACATTACCTGAGCCTGCGACACGCGTGATGTCAGAAACACGTCTTTTCACAGAAAAGGCCAAATCCACCTGTTTAAAGAAAGAAAAGCAGAAGATTAAAGAAATTCACTTAAAAAACAAAGAATGAAGATTTTTCTCCGAGTTCAGCAACAGCTCCTTTTCTTTTAACAAATTACCTGTGATTTAAAAGCAATAATACATAATATTTTATTTTTGGTGTCTGTCTCAGAGTTAGACTAAGCCTGCAGCTTGGTCTAAATAGAGTTTGAACTGTTGTAATTCCCAAAGGCAGCAGACCTGCAGGCTGAGCTGTGGTTTGGAAACAGTGATTTTCCAGTTTGATGTAATGAACAGAATAAACAGAGGGGGGCAGCAAAGCTTTGTCTGAGGACTGATGGTTGAAAACCATCACTGACTGAGACTCCAGGTTCAGTTTCACCTGCTTTTCACACAGGAGAAGTATAAAAAGTATTAAATGATAAATCAGCTTCATAAACAAACACAAAGCCAACACCTCTGACAAGATGCTCTCACATTTAACAAGATGTATTGAAACAGAAAACGTTAACAGTAAATGTCACTGGCAGAAGTTAATTAATAAATATTAATAAAATCATAAACATAAAATCCAGATCAGGTCAAATGTGAAAATGCAGCTTCTGCTCCCAGATCAGATCTGATGTGTTATTCAGTGACACTCTCACTCTGCCGTTTGTAAAGAGTCCAATCAGTTAAATCACATCATGTTTTGTCAGGAAAACACATCGTGGGACATTGTCATTAATATGAGATACTAACTCAAACATCAGTTTCATCTCAGACAGGAAACTGCCGGCCTACCTCCATCACTTATCTGTCAACAGGATCCTTCCATCGCAAGTCCCTCCATGTTTAGAGCTGTGGTCAGTGTCACATGCTGGAGGACACAGCAGCAAACTGCTGCCACATGAACGATAATTAGCTCTGTCCTTCCAGCTGTTGGTCATCGATCAGCTGTATTGATGATTCCATCACCGCTGGCTGTGGCTGCTCTTCACTGCAGATATGAAAGCATGTGTGAAAGTTCAGTGAGGACATTCTCAAGATCTTTTCAGTAAAAATAAGTCAGGGGAGAACTGAATTTAGACATTAAAAAAAATCATGTATACTTAAACAATAAGCCTGGAGATATTCAGCTTTTTTTTTAGTGTAAATAAATCCCAGGAAAAGACCAAAACTAATTCCACTGAAGTTTTCTCTGTAAATAAAATAATACATGTTGTCAGACGCTGTGTCTGAAGATCAGCAACGTAAACTAACTACAGCCACGTCACTGAAGAGTGTGATGTAAAGACCTGTCGAACTCACTAACTTTAACTAACTTTAACTTAAATAACTGATTTAGAAAATCCTGTTACCTCTAGTTGTTTGCAGGAGGTCCACACAAGGACAACCCACACAAGGACAGCTGAGGTTCCCACTGATACAACACATTCATGTACATATACATGCGTGTGAAATAAACTGCACAGCATAAAGGGAGATTCTGTTTTATTTCCAAAATTGTACTTCAAAACACCTACAGTCGTTTATAAGGCATTCACAACATTTCTTTCTTTTTTTGGTTTTTGGACATTTGAGCCAGTTTTGATGTTTTCAGAGACGGTTTCCTAAAACAGGAGCACAGCTAAGGCACAACACTACCCCCAGAGAGAGAACCATGGAAAAAGCAAGCAGAAAACAAATAAGACAGAGAGATGGCACTGAGAAAACAAAAGCCTAAACAAACAACAACAGGTTGCTACTGGGTAGAAAAGAAACAAACATGAGGCAAAATAACGAGCATGAGAGGAACAAACCTCTCAGCTGAGATTTCCCTCCAGCATCTGAAAACTTTATCGACATCTGAACAACGTTTTCACTCCATCGAAATGTGTGTGGCACCGTCACAGCTCTGGGTCCAAAGACCTGGACCTTACTGTCCATTAGCTTAAACCTGTACATCATCAATTTTACAAAATACTGATATAGATTCACAGAGAGTCACTTGTCATTGGAAAAATACACATTGAACATAAAATGTCTCTTACATTTCAAATAAATTCTATTCACCTTGAGCAGGAACAGAAAATAAATAAAAGCTGAATTTGTCATTTTTTCCTAAATTTTTTTCAGTGACATCACGACCTTTTCCAGGATAAATCTGACGTGACCTGTAAGCGCTGACTGTTCATAGTGAGCTTTACCCTCCACCAGTCTCCAGGTTTGGTCCCAGGATTATTATTGTATGTGGTAACTACACACACTGGAATCATTCATCTAAAAAATATCAAATATCAGTTTTTATAGTAATGAACACTATAAATTTGGATTGTGCCACCAGGGATTTGGATTTGTTAACTGAGATTACAGTTCAGTTTAAAGGACCAGTGTGTAGGGTTTAGTGACATCTAGTGGTGAAGTTACAGGTAGCAACCAACTGAATTTTTTTTTTCTCCAACACTGTCTTTAATCCTAAGATACGAGCAGCATCTGTGTAGGGTCGGGCTAACCTGCAGTTCTACATTCTGAGAGCTACTTTATCACGTCTCTGAATCTGAATCTGAAAACTTAGC
>NC_054411.1:1255000-1262500 GCF_017976425.1 Toxotes jaculatrix
GGAAATAACTAACATGACATGACTAACACGAGCTGACAGGTGATGCCACTCTAACAGGCAGCTCTAACACAGACAGCTGGCCTGGCCCAGTGTATTTGCTGGAAACATGGCTGAACTGTCCACTCTGAACATCGAGTCATTGGGTCGCATCACAGTTAATCGTTATTATTTTCAGTAATGGTCAGCGTGATGTTTATCAGCCAGTATGGATTTTTCCACGCTGTATACGCCAGTGTATCCATCCCACACACTGCAGAGGGGCGCCCTCTGTCACTGCTCTGACTCCTGGGTGATGACCTCCTGAGCCCGTCCCTGGAGGTTCACGTCCATTTGAATTTGAATTTGAAAATTTATTTAAATTAATTTGTGGTTTTTATTTTTAACAGCTGACCCGTGTTCAAGAAAACTGATGAACAGATGAAACTGATGAACAGATGAATTCCATAAGAGAAGCTGTGGAAAACCTAAATACTGTAAGTGGAGTTTTTTTTGTCTAAAAGTTTTTTCAATTGAATTTTTAGAAAACTTGCTTTATAGTGAGATATAAACTTGTCACTTTATTAGGAACTCTTAGCTTAAATGAATGGGGTGGAGGGGAGGGGTGTTGATTCAGCTCTGTGATCCTATTGGAGAATGTATTTTATTTAATGTGTTTTTCTCTCAGTGATCTGGTTTCTCGTGTGGATGTAAACACAGTGGCAGTGTTTGAAGGGCTTACCCTGCTGTATGGGCTGCTGTCGATGAAACTCCAGCGGAGCCACGACGAAACTGGTCTGGCCCAGCGGGCTCCAGTGGTGCAGCACCCGCAGTGTCCACAAGCCGGGCCTCAGTGGCGGGGTGAGTGGCGGTCGGTAGTGGGTGACTTCAGCGGACGCGTCCACCAGGATGTCGTATGTGGCAGCGATGACGTTGGTGGGGTCGATCCACACCACGGTGGCTGTCAGGTTGCTCTGGCCCCGGCTCCAGCGCTGCACGGCCACCGGCTCGTCCTCTGGCCCCAGCAGACACCCCCAGTTCCTGAAGAGACGCTCCTTAGGATCCCAGTCCGTTCCCACCTGAAGAACAGGAAGAGGGACAGGGTCAGCAGCAGTCAAATCCAGAGCTGTGTCCACACTCATGTGTGTGTGTGTGTGTGTCTGACCTGGACGTGCTGCAGCCTGTTGGTGGGACTGGGGGGGCTGGCCAGGGTGAAGTGGTCTCTGGGTGTCACCCAGGTCTCCAGGCTCTCCAGCTGGGTTGAGGCTCGGTTTGTGGCCACATGACGCACAAGGTAGCCCTGGAACTGGTCTGACAGGAAGTAGAGGTGGACTGACACTGGGTGGCTCATGGACATGTACCTGAGACAGACAGACAGAAATAGAGAGGTGTTATCACTGACACATGGCTCGATGGGCAGCAGACAAATCTCTGAACAACTGTTGGACTGACTGTCATGAAATTGTGATCACAGTCATGTTACAGGATGAATTATAACAACCTGACTTTTAATCTAACCCCGTCATCATCACGCTGAAGCAGGACAGTGGACATTACAGCTGGTAAACATCAGCATGTTCCAGACATTAGTGTTTAAGTCTACGTGCTGATGTGGACAGAACCACGTCTGACATGTTTTATTCCACAGTGTAGACGTGCTTTCAGATGCTGCCTGACTAAAAACACAGGTTGAAGGGAACAGACTAGTCCTGTTTTAACTCCCCCATCCTCCCCCCTCCACACACACGCTCCCCATAACGCTGCCCCCACCCATTCTAGCCACCAATCCCCACCCGAACTCCAACAACAAGTACCTCCTTGTACCTACTGTGGGTCTCCACCCCACACACACACACACACACACACACACAGCTGGAAAAATCCAGCCTGTGCAGGAACTGAAGCCTGATTGTGTCTGAGGACAAGCTCGCGTTATCTTCATATTTAATTTGGACTGGACACACACAAACACCAGTGGTGGTGCGTTCAGGGGAAAGACACGTTTCATATGCCAGCCCTCCTCGTTTCCTTAGACAGCGACTGTGCAGTTTCTCTCTCTGCAAAAGGCACAAGGCCCAAATTTACAGTGACCCAGCAGCTAAATGACTCATACAAAGCTCCCTAATATACTCTAACAGGTGAGGACAGATACCTCACCTGTACATGAGGCTGAAATTGAAGCTCAGACTTTGCTCTCAGTTATAGTTCCATGGTTTCCTGTTAGTTCTGGTCTGCTTCTGTTTCACACGGGCTTATTAAAAACATGAAGCCACCTGGACAGACAGGTAACTCATTCACTGTCATCTACAGCACTACATGGAAACACACGGGAAATCTAATTTCTGCCAACATGCAGGTACGTTACCATGGTTACGAAATACCCTTCTTAAATACACACACTGCTTTTTTTGGCACAGTTTTCACACCAGCTTAAAGGAACCAGCCCAAATGGAAAAACACACCAGAGTTAGTCTGAACCAAACCAAACAGGTCACATGTTACAGCCTAATGCACAGTGACTGTGGACCCAACACAAAAAGTACTGCTACAGTTAAGGATCCACATGAAAACCACCGAGAACCCCTGGCACTCCACCAGGCAACATTCGAGAACCCACAGGACCCAGATAGAGAACTCCTGCAGCCCATTAAGAAACCTCAGGAACCTCTTTAATAAACCCTGGACCTTCTATTACTAACAGCAAGATCACACTGCGCCCAGGTCTCTTCACACATCAGAGCCATGTCTGGTAGCCACGCTTGTACCTGCAGCTGTTGTCGTTGGGGTGACCCTGCAGTGAGCTGGCAGCGCGGGATAATCCCATGCGAGCGAAGGCGTGATAGTGGCTGAGTGCTGAGTCTGACAGGCTGGCAGGCCCGTCCGAGTCCTGCTCATAGATGTTTTCCCAGTAGGCCTGGAGGCCTGGGGTGCCCGAGGCATACGATCCAAACAGGTAGGAGTCCAGCTGGCTGATGATCTCCTGACTGACACTGGCCTCAAACTTCCTGGCAAAGAAGGTGGGTCTGGACGCTTGCTGTGGTCAGGAAAGAGAAGGGGACACAAGCATGATGATAACAGTTAGATATTCAATCACAAATT
Source organism: Toxotes jaculatrix (assembly GCF_017976425.1). Lineage (NCBI taxonomy): Eukaryota > Metazoa > Chordata > Actinopteri > Toxotidae > Toxotes > Toxotes jaculatrix. The sequence continues at coordinate 1,258,076 of NC_054411.1, forward strand.
AGTAAGAAGAAAATAATATACAAAAAAGAAGAAAGAAGTGTATAACAAATGACAAGAAAGAAAAAGGAGAAAGTGAGATTATTATACTGAAATCAAAAGTTTAGAGATGAGATGAGATGAGATGAAATGAGAGGGGTCTGAAGAAGAGGAAATAAACCCCTGGAACTAAATTATAGATTAAATCTTTGCCTGAACTGGCTCATGAATCATGTTGCCACAGATTTATTCTACTTATTCACTGTCCTGTGTTAATCTGATCTGTACCTAAGGAAACATAACACACACACACACACACAGGGCGTGGTTTATGATGTCATGAGGAGGGTGTGACTTCACCAAACTGACTCTTGGTGGGTTCGGGCTAACCCTCCAGCATCACCACCGAGCCAGGAAACCCCAACATAATGAGAACCATGAGAGCAGAGCGGAGGTCGTTATTCAGGCTGACTGGTTTATGTGTGTGCTCACACAGCTAAAGACAACGGTGGAAACCACAGGTTACAGGGTCAGGAAGGATTTCTGCTTCCTTCATCATACGAATCATGTAACAGAGAAAAGCTGCTATTTCATTCCCATTATTGATTAATCTGCTAAATATTTTTTAAATTAATCGACACAGTGAAAAATGCCGATAAAAAGGTTCCTAAAGCAGAAGGTAACATTCACACAGTTCAAAACGTAAAGGAAAATATTCACATTTATATCAATTAATCTATCAATTATTTTCCTCAATTAATCTACAATAGTAGATAAAATGTAAGAAAACAAAGAAATGGTTCAGTAACAGAAAAAACTACAGCTGTGTGTGGCAGTGTGTGTCCATTGTACTGTATGTACTGTACATGTGTGTGTTCCTGACCTTTACATTCAGGACTCTGCGTTGCTTTGCTAGCTGGCAAAACCTGACATTATAATAATGACAACCTTAGAAAGCTCAGCGGCAGCAAGCTACAAAGCTCTAAAAATACTAACTGCCTCAAGTGTACAGCTGTTTCCAGGATCAGCTCTCCTTATAGAAACCATCAGTAGCTCGACCACAGACGCTGTCTCAGGTCTGTCGTTACAGAGCCGAGGACCGCCTGCTGTAAGTAAAAGCAGCACTGCTAATTTGTGAATACAAAGCTATTCTGGTCGCCTGCCACGAGGCCCTGAGAAGGGAAGGTGGACGGTACAGACCGACTGAAGGTCCAGGGTTAATAACACGATGACCTTTATAGCTGTAACCAACCAGCCTGTACAGAACTATTATCACACTGAATACAAGAAAAAATATCAGCCACGGAAAATCTGTCACATCTGAGAAGTTAAAAAGATCCTGTTCAGTGTCGGCAGAAGAAAGGTCAAGTAACAGAACACAAGGTTTCTTATTCTACTGAAGAAATAATCCTACATGATGCTGCCTCACACTTCAGTTTTACACAGAGACAATCTGAGTTTTCAGATTCTGAAGCTGTAAAAACTTGTTGTTTCACGCGGAGCTCAGAGTAAAATAACAGGAAGTGGGCTCAGGTTGTGTCATCAGCCTGTTCACTGACGTTGGGTCTCACCTGGAATCGCGGCAGATCCGAAGGCTTGAAGTCGTTGGGTGAGCAGCCACACCAGTCCACGATGTGCTTATACTGGCATTTACACCCCAGTTTGCGGTTCCAGTTGGTGAGCCTCAGGTTGTTGTCCACCATGGTCTCACAGTGTGCGCTGTTCTCCAGCACGGTGTGGAAAAATGACTGGAGAAAAACAGAAAAAACAGAAATATCAAATCAACCCGACTGATGCTGAGGCTCCTGCTGGAAGAAGCTTCTGCTGGGTCTGTCCTGATCATCAGCTGCTGCTAACAGTTACCTGATGTCACTGAATAACTGCTTTGTGAAGGTGAGTCCAGTCAGTCCAGAGACTGATAGCACAGCTGCTAAAATGTGAGTAACCTTGAAATATGCTGTTGATATTCCTGTTCTCCTCTGGGGGGCGCCAGCAGGGCTTCAAACCTTCAGGCTTTTTAGACACTTTCTCTTTATTCGTATATAAAGTCTAAGGGGTTCCCTGAATGTGTGTGTGTGTGTTTGTATGTGTACTTGTACATCTATGTTTGTGAGGACCAAAAAAAGCATAGACCTTACGGAGCGGGGACATTTGGGGGAAGTGGGGACATTTCTGTCCTCACAACTTCAAAGGGCTGTTTGAGGGTTACGACTCGAATTGTTTTTAGGTTAGAGGCATTCACTTTGGATGGTTATGGTCAATGAATGTGTGTGTGTGTGTGTGTTACCTCAGCAGGCAGCAGTGTGTAGGCGTAGAAGCGCTTCATGCTGCTGACCAGCTCGTCCCTGGAGTTGACCACATAATCCACAAAGGGCCGGTTGAGCAGGAACCAATCAGAGCCACCGTCCACTGCAATGCCTTCTGGGATCTTGCGGTCCCCAAGACGCCACATGTGTGTGTCACACTCGAAGAAGAGACGGTCCAGACCCTGTTTACGGATGAAACTGAGATGACACAGGGTTTTCAGTGTTGAGGTGAATATTCAATGTGAGACACAAATCAAACACTTCTACCTGGAGACACCTTCACTGTCCCACTGTGGAAAGACACAGGTGGGCTGTGTACACTGTACGGCCAGATATTTGTAAGAGAAGTCAGTCAGTACGTTTAGAGCTCAGCTCACACTGTACCTTTAAAAGTTTTTATGATTATTTTTTCAGTGATATTGAATCTATAAAAGTAAATTATTCTAAAAAGGGAAAGGTTTCTTCCATCTGACAGTGACAGCAGTGGTTCCTGTAACCACAGGACGGATTTCATCATCAGAGAGAGACACTGTGACAGAGACACAGGAAGCTAATGACTCTCTTACCGTGCGTTGTCTCTGCCGTGAGATTTGATGAAGTTCATGTTGCGGTACTTTGACAGGAAAGTCACCAGCTGTTCATTGGTCCTGAGGAGAGATGACAGCTGTCAATCATCAACTCGGGCACTAATCACACAGCACAGACACAACCTGATCAGTCAGCTGTTCCTCAATCAATCAATCAGACTGTATTTGTACAGCACACGTGGCTTTACTGATCCACAGGTTAGATCCGATGTTTTATCCCAGCAGCCATCTGATGGACCACCATCACAACTGAGAGGAACACACTCAAAACATGAAATGGACTCCTGCCACGTCCTGTATGTCCTCAATTATTTTTTCTTTCTTTTCTTTTTCTTTTGCAGTGTTTGAAGTATCTTTCCCTTTAATGGACACACGTCTAAGCAGGATGCAATTAAATATTTGAACGAGGCATCTCTCTTTTTTTAAACAATGCAAAAGAATCTTCCATTTAGGGAATTTGGAGTGACTCCATGTGACTCTGTTTGGGACAGCTGGACCGGTTTATTTAGCTTCCTCTTCCAAATGAGAGAAAACAGCTCAGCTCCAGTGTGTGGCCTGAAGTGGAGACAGCACATTCAAACAGCCACTCCCTGCATGTAGTATGAGCTGTGAGCGCACGGCTCGAGCCTGGTGTCGCCCTAATGAGTAGACGGGACAGCAGACAGGCACATCGCTTTGATTACATTTGATTACAGTTGTTAAGACGAACCGCAGGCGTGCATGTGTGTGTCTGAGGGCATGTTTGTGTTCACGAGTTACTGACATACATTAAACTCTGACTGAAGCTACAACTGGTCACATGTCACATAAGAGGTTTCATCTCAGATTTTTTCTTGTGCAAACTCTGATCTTTGAAAATGTCACAGCCATGTGGGAATCATCCTCCCCTCCTGTATTCAGAGTTTAAGGTTTGATAACAGGTGTGGGCTGACTCGCATGAATCTGCAGGTGTTAATGTCGGTCGTTTTTATCTGAAAACCAGGAACAAAAGCCAAAAACTGTCCAAAATCAATACTTGAATTATTGTTCCTTTTGCTGTCAGGCATCAATAAAATAAAATTAAATGTCAGCTCTATTCTCATTTGCTTTCTCCTCCAAAAAATGAGAAAAATCGGTTCTTTTACATTTAGCTTTACAAACCAAAGTTTCACTCTGTGGAGTTTGATGAGCACGAGCCCCGATCGTACCCAGATAAAATCCTGTCTGACATTTAAAAAGTTTATGCAACCTTCTCTTAGCAGATCAAGAGAAACACAGCCACTAACACACAAACACTAACACACACATGTTGTTCCACTGACTCACAGTGCATGTGCCTTAATAACGTCACAGCTATTGATGGTGTGGTGCTAATGCTGTGGCTGTGTTATGGATTTTGGCTGGAAGGTTGTTCAGACAGTCACTTTGATGGGAGGACAGAAGAGAACGCACACACACACACACACAGTCCGCAGTGAGGTGAATACATGACTGACCATATCCTCCACAAACTGCTGCAGCTGCAGTGAGTGAATCCTCAGTCGATACCTCCACTGATCACAGCCAAACACCTTCCT